>NW_004567162.1:109825-154288 GCF_000260355.1 Condylura cristata
CCCCGCCTCCCGGCCTGCTCATCCTGCTGCTGAGTTTATTACCGGCGGCTGGTTCCGGAAACCAGGCCAGTGAGTGCGGGGCGCCGGGTGTGCGGGGGCCCTCCTCCATCTTCCAGGCCTGCTGCTCGCCACTGCAGCCCCCGCCAGGCCTCCAGACCCCCCAGCCCCCTGCCAGGCCCACCCCCCGGGGAGGCTTGCCCTCGGGGCTTTAGGCCAGACGCCCAGCCCCGCTAGCCTCTGCCAGAGGCCATGTTGCCCATAAGGGCCCGACTTAGGGGGCCTACTTGTTCCGTGATCCACTCACTCTACTCCAACTACACCCTCCCCCAAACTGTGGCCTCTTTGAGGCAGTTTAAAGTAGCCAAACCAGGAAGGACCCGAGAGATGGAGGTTGCCAAGGCTGAGACGAGGCAGGTGTGGGGTGAGTTTGCACTGAAACCTGTTGCCTTTCAGATTAGTCTGATCCTTAAAGCAGCCGTGTCATTGAGTCCTCTGGCATGACAGTAGAGGAACAGAAAAAAGTTAATTTCTTGCCAGTTTGGTTTTTATGCCCCACCCCACGACCCTCCTTGATTGCCTCCTTCCTGCTTAGGGGTGTGAGGGATGAAAGATGAATGGGAGCTGATTTTTTACCTGCTTTGGGCTGGTAAGCGACAACAAAACCAATCTCTGGTGCAGATTAGCACAGAATGTTATAGGTGCTGTCACGGCAGAATGTATAGGACCTTGTGGTTCCCAACAGAGTGAGTTCTACCTGTGGAGGTGCAGAAAGGATGCAGAGGAAGTGGCTGGCATTCAGTGATGGAAGAGAACCAGGTCTTGGATGGACAACCAGGGGGAAGGGCACTTCAAATAGAGGAGGCAGAGTGGGCCTGGGAACCACAGGTAGACCTGAGAACCTGGCAGGTGGGAAGGCACCGCTGGCTCCAAACTTACCTGTTGCTGGAGTGCTTAGCTCTCCAGGTATTTTTTTTTTTTTTTAAGATTTATTTATGCATACAGACTGGGGTACAGGCCAGAGGTGGGAGGGGAGTAAGATTCACCAGAGACAGAGCAGAGAACAGAACAGGCAGATGGACAGAAATATACTGCTGAGAGGAGCAGTGGGTGAGGCAGGAGAGGTCTCCTGGGCTATGTGGGTCATCTCCCTGGCTGGGGATGGACCTCATGCCAAAGTGACTATGACTTTGCAGTGCTTCACTTTAACCTGTTGTGCCACTGGGAAGAGCCCATGTAAAGGATTTAAAGAAAAGATTTATTAATTTATGCATACAACCACTGGGGTGTAGGCCAGACATGCAGGGGCTGGGGGTGGGGGGGAGGAGGCTGAGGGGGGTGAGAGGATTCACCAGAGACAGAGTGGGGAGCAGAACACACTGCTGAGGGGAGCAGCGGGTGAGACAGGAGAGGTCTCCTGTGCCATGTGGGTCAGCTCCCTAGCTGGGGATCCAACTCCTGCTGCAGTGGTATGTATAGCTTTATAGTGCTGCGCTTTAACCCCCCCGCCAGGGAGAGCCCTCTCCAGGTATTTTTTGACCTAAACTCTCAAATCTCAGCCATCTCCATCCATGGTAGATCTCATTTTCCCAGGCTAACGATGGAGAGAGAGGCTTACAAGTTATGTAATTTCCCTAACTTCATGCTCCTGGTATGCACTAAGTGAGGGCTGTCAAACCAGGTCTGTCTGATTCTGAGTCCTGGGCAAGGCCCTGTGTCATGGGAGCATTCCAAGAAATTGATGTGTCTCTGAAGGCAGCGGGAGAGGCTTGTGCAAGGATCTCAGACAGGGCAGTAAAGGGATGGGGTTTGTGTCTGGAAAAGACGCCTTAGGACTAGTGTGGAGGAGAAGGTGGGAGCTGCGGGCACAAAACCAATAGAGGTTCCTTAGGGGCCAGGGGCTTTCTCCAGGCAGAACTTGGAAAGTGAGCAGAAGATGGCGCTGGAGGGAGTGACCCAGAAAACCCTGGGACTGGAGTCAGAAGGGAGGCGTGAGGAGAGGAGTCAGCTCCAAACTGGACAGTGACCGGAAGGAAAGAAATCCGGGGTCACAGGCCAGGAAAGGGTGGGGGGATTTAACTTCTAGAGATGGCTGGTGACCTCTTGGCTGAGGCCAAGACCAGAGCAAGAGCTGAGGAAACGTAACAGAAGAGCCTCCTCTTGTTTAAAAGGCAGGAAAGCCGCCCAGCACTGGCTACCTGCAGGGAAGCTGTTGGAGGCCCTTGCTCTCCTTGTGCTATTCTGAGACGGTTGGTGTTGCTAGTTCCTTAAAACAGTCAACTGGGCCCTCCCTGGTGGCACAGGGGTTAAGTCTCAGCCCTTTCAAGCTCTCATCAGCCACTGCAGCATCAATTCAATCCCAGTCTGCCAGGGAGCGGACCCACATGGCGCAGCAGCCCTCTCCGGTCTCACCCGCTGCTCCCCCAGCAGTAGATTTCAATGGATCTGCCTGTTTTGCTCCCCGCTCTGTCTCTGGTGAATCTTCTAGCCCTCTGTACCTCTGGCCTACACCCAGGTTCTTGTACGCATAAATAAATAAAACATATATCTTTAAAAAAAAAAAGTGGACCTCCCTGGTGGCACAGCTGGTTAAAAAACAACAAGCGTGTGGCAGCTGCTGCGTGGTGAGTTCTATCCCCAGCCCTGGAGCTGACCCACATGGCCCAGCAGACCTCTCCCGACCCGCCTGCTGCTTTCCTCAGCAGTGTACTTTGTCAGTCAGCCTATTCGGCTCCCCACTCTGTGTCTGGTGAATCCTCTCACCCTCCGCATCTCTGGCCTGTACCCCAGTTCTGTATGCATAAATAAATAAACAAAACACACACACACAACTGGGGTACAGGCCAGAGGTGCAGGGTTGGGGGAGAGGGGTGACAGATTTCACCAGAGACAGAGTGGGGGGCAGAACAAGCAGATCCACTGAAATACACTACTGAGGGGAACAGCAGGTGAGACGAGAGGTCTGTTGTACCTTGTGGGTCACTTGCCTGGCTGGGGATCAAACTCAGATCACCAACAGTGGTAGTGTGAGACTTAACCTAGGCCACCAGGGAGGCCCCAAAATGCAGATTCTTGGGCCTCATCCAACCATCCTGAGATGACTCTGGGGAGGAAATTCCTGGAAACAAACAACCCAGGTGACCCTTGTCTCTGGCAAGCTTGGGGAGCTCTGCATTGTACCCTCCTACAGCTCTGAGGGGCACTCAGGAAAGGGTTTTCTCTGCTGGCTGGAGAACAGCCTAGGGATCAAGTGAGACCCAGGAATTCAGTTTCAGCAAGAAAAGGGGAAGCCTGTTAGGGACAAACAGAGGCAGTTATGGTTGTCAATTAACCATAGTTCTAAGAGTCAGAGGTCATCTCTGAAATGAAGGGGTATGGCAGTTGGTAGAGGGTTTGAGGTCAGGGTAAGAGGGAGGAGGGAGAATGGAAGCCCCTGGAAGGCACTGGGAGATGGAACAGCAGCAGTAGCTGGGAGATGCTGGGCCATTCCTGTTTCCCCAGGGCTGAGAAGGCAGAAGGCAGGGAGTGGCTGTAGATGAGGGCTGTGGGCGGAGAAGTCAGCCTGTCGGGGCCTGGAAGTGCTCCTGGGACAAAGGTTAACCTTGAAGGAGCAGCAGAGGCTGTGTAGAGGATGTATTTTGTTTCTAGATATATCACTGATGATATCAAGGATGGGTTTTAAGCAGTTAACACTGGAGGGAGAAAAACCCTTTGGAAAGATTGAGTGTCCTCCATGCTATCATGCTATAGGTTGACAGTAGGGGCAGAGGGAATGTCCAGATTCAGAGAAGTGGGGGTGGGGGATTGTCTTGGTAGCTAACTGGGAGGCAGCAGTCTAGAAAAACACTCATGGCAAACTCCTGGCTGATTGTTTGGGAACAGCCAGCTGTGCTAAGAAAACTAATGGGCCAGAGGAGCCCTGTGTTACTTATAGATGAGTAAGTTGGCGTCTGCGAGACCAGTTCCTCACAGATAAGTGGGTGGCACGTGGCTGTGTGCGCTGAGGTTGAGAGGGGTCAGGTGGGCAGTGCAGCCTCGTGATGCCTGAATACGTGAGCCTCTGGGGCTCGCCATTCAGGAGGTGCTCTGGGGAGGATTGAGGCACCACACACCCAGAGTTCAGGTGTGTGATCCTCCCAGCTTGCCCGAAGCGTGAGCCTCCTCATCGTTTCCCTTTTGCCTATCCTGCGCGGATCACATTTGATAAACCACTTGTGCCATGGCTCTGGGAAAGCTTCCTGGTGCTGCTCCAGCTCCCAGGCATCGGGCTGTGTCCAGCCCTCCCCAGCTCTCACTCCAGTGAGCAGGAGGATTGGAAGGTGATGCCTCCCAGGACTATAGGGTGAGGGCAGGGTTGGCTCAGGGTGGGGCCTGAGAGCAAATGCTCAGGTGGGCCATTACAGCTGAGGTAGGTCTTCAGATATAGCCGGAGGGAGGCAGGACACAGAGGGCCACACACAGAGGCCTCCTGCTGGAACTCCTTCTGCTGAAAACTGAGATTCCCCAGGGAAACCCGAGTTTCCCTCCCCATTCCCCTGACCCACCCTTTTGGTTTCCAGAAAACAGCCCTTGTCTTCTTGCAGGAGTCTGGTGGGATTATCTCCCCTTGAAGGGAGGGGATAACTCTTTGCCATCATTTTCTCCCCTCAGCAACCCATTCTATGCGCTATGACTTCATTGCTCTTTCCCAGCCCAGTGCTGGGCAAGCCCCTTATGAATTCTCAGGCTACTTGGATGACCAGCCTTTCCTGTGGTGCTGCAGAGGGGGCAGGTGGGCAGAGCCCCGGGCACCCTGGGCCCAGTCTAAGAACCCAGAGGCTTGGAAGAAGCTCATTCTCAGACTGAAGGCCAGAGCTCAGTACCTTGTCATCCTTCTCAGGAGCATCATGGAGCAGCACAGCCAGAGCCAAGGTGATGGGCTGGGATGGAGGGGCTACTGCTCTCAAGGAGGGAGCGGGCATTCTTCGTTGGTGGCCAGTGTTCCTTAGGCCCAGTGCCAGGCGCTGTGCTGGACACTCGGAAATGCCCCCCACACTGAGAGTCCGACTTCATCTCCTTCGTCTGGGGTATTTCACCCCTGACTCCAACCCTTTTACATACCCAGTTGTCAAAATATTGTTTATGGGATACTGAAAATGGTGGGACACAGGTATAAGAGTTCCCCTCACAGGCCTCCCTGGTGGTGCAGGGGTTAAAGTCTCAGAGCTTTGAAGCTATCACCTGCTCTGAGCTAGATCCCAGCCAGGGAGTTGACCCATGTGGCCCAGCAGACCTCTCCTGTCTCCCCCCTGCTCCCCTCAGTAGTGTATTTCAGTAGCTCTGCCTGTTCTGCTCCCCACTGTCTCTGGTGAATCCTCTCACCACCTCCACCTCTGGCCTAAAGCCCAATTCTTGTATGCATAAATAAATAAAATAAATCTTAAAAAAAAAAAAAAAGACTCTTCACTCCCCAGTCAGGGTATCTGGCTAATGCATTTCCTGTTGGAAAGTTGAAAAAAAATCATATTCAATATTTTCAATTCCAGGGTTTGGGAAATAGTCTTTTTCTTTAAAAAAATATATTTTTTTGGGCATAGAACTGGGGTATAGGCCACAGGTGCTGGGGGTGAGGGGTGAGTGGATGGACCAGAAAAAGAGTGGGGAACAGAACAGGTGGAGCTATTGAAATACACTGCTGAGGGGAGCAGCGGGAGACAGGTGAGGTCTGCTGTGCTGTGTGGATCAGCTCCCTGGAAAGGGATGAAACTCAGGCTGTGCAGTGGGCCTTCGTGGTGGTAGCGCTGAGACTTCCCCACAAGCCACCAGGGAGGCCCCTAACTCGTCTTTTCTGCCTCAGTACTTCCCCAGTGGTACTTATAGGAACCCTGTCAGGATCCCAAATGGGGCATATTTATTATCTACATCAATTTTTTTTCTTGCTCATCTAGCAGACATCTGAGGATTTAGTAAGTGCTGTTTGTTGTGCTGTTGCCAAAAAGACATTCAGCAGCAGCAACTAGTTCTTAAATTCTTTTCCTTTTTTTTTTTTTTTAAAGATTTATTTATTTGTGCATACAGAACTGGGGTAAAGGCCAGAGGCATGCAGGGGCGGCGAGAGGCTTCACCAGAGACAGAGTGGGGAACAGAACAGGCAGATCGAAGTACACTGCTGAGGGGAGCAGCAGGCGGGTCAGGAGAGGTCTGCCACCACGCCATGTGGATCTCCTTGGGACAGGTGGAGATAGAACTCATGCGGAAGTGGCTTAAGCTTCTTAGTGCAGTGCTTTAACCCGCTTAAGCTTCTTAGTGCAGTGCTTTAACCCGCTGCGCCACCAGGGAGGGCCTAGTTCTTAAAATTCTTGCAGGCAGGTTTTACATGGACACTGGCATGTGTTACCGCCTGTGATCTTTTCTCTTGAGCTGAGGACTGTTATGGTAAAACCCAGGGAAGTGAGGCTTAGAGAGGGTCAGCCACACAGCATGGCCTTGGTGCTGCACCCCAGTAGGGTGATATGTTGGGGTGAGTCTGCGCCTCTGCCTTCCAGGGTGGGGTGTATAGCTAAGGTGTCAGCCATGCATGCTGGGAGGGAGCCACTTGCTGCAGGGGCTGGAGGTGGGGTGCAGCCAGGCTTTGCTGGGGATGTGAGTGAGGGAGAAGAGAGGCCTTGAGAATGAGTGAGGGTTTATCAGTGGAGACGGGAATTCCAGGCATGTGGGGAGGTGGTGGGGGTGGAGAAGGCCGCTGTTCTCTCCTCTGAGTTTGGCTGTTCTCTCCTCTGAGTTTGGCGTTCTGATGCCTTGGCGTTTCAGAGTCTCACACCCTGCAGGCCACGGTGGTCTGTGAGCTGCTGGGGAACCAGAGCAGCTGGGGACACTGGCGATACAACTGTGATGGCTAGGACTTCCTTCTCAGCACACTGGAGACTTTCAATTCCAGCAAAAGCAGCCCAGGACAAGGCCGAACTGCAGAGGGGGAGACAGCAAAGGAGCAGTCATTCCTGAGCAAGAGCTGCCTCTACCCTCTCCGGAAATACCTGGAAGCTGGGGCAGGGTTCCGGCCTGAGACAGCAGTGATAGGTACGTGGGGCTGAGCAGTGGGGAAGGTGGAGAGGCTGAGGGCATCATGGGGCGGGTGGGAGGGCAGGCCTCAGCCGGCCTGAGACTCCATGGCATGACCTGTGTCCATTGCTAGCACATTCTGTCTCTGACTGGCCTAGCCTTCTGTTTCTTTCTTTCTTTTTTTTTTTAAATATTTATTTATTTATGCATACAGAACTGGGGTACAGGCCAGAGGTGCAGGGGCGGTAAGAGGCTTCACCAGAGACGGCATGGGGAGCAGAACAGGCAGATGGACGAAGTATACTGCTGAGGGGAACAGCGGGCGGGTCAGGAGAGGTCAGCTTCCGGGCTGGGGTCAAACTCATGCTGACATGGCTTTAGCTTCGTAGTGCTGCACTTTAACCCTCTGTGCCTTCAGGGAGGGCCCCGCTTCTTTCTTTTTAAAGATTTATTTTTACTTATTTATGCATGTAAGAACGAGGTGTGGGCCAGAGGTGGGGGAGGTGAGAGGATTCACCAGAGACAGAGTAGGGAGCAGAACAGGCAGATCTACTTAAGTACACGGCTGAGGGGAGCAGCGAGTGAGACAGATGAGGTCTGCTGCGCCATGTGGGTCACCTCCTGGCCAGGGATCAAACTCATGTTTCAGTGGTTATGGTGAGAGCTTCATAGTGCTGAGACTTAACTCCTGCGCTACCAGGGAGGCTCCATCTGCTCTTTCACACAAATTTGGCTAACCCTTTCCCTACTTGGTGTGCAAGTTCTGACCCGGGTTTAGCACCCAGAGAAGGGAGGTGGCTGCGTTGTAAACAGTGCTGTGTGGCATCTGGGCCTGGTGTGGAGGGTCATGGGAGTTTGGCAAGATGAGGCAGCCAGTATCCTCTGGCCTGGGAAGTCTTTAGGGTCCCTGCCCCACTACCAACCCCCTAAAGAATTCTAGCAGGGAGCCCCTTCCAATATGTGGGCTTCTATCCCTCAGCTTGTGAGTGGAGAGGTGGACTGCCTTTGTACCCTGAATCCATGGGGGGTGCCCCTTGGTTGGGGGGTGAGACTACTCAGAACCAATAGGCCACTGAGTTGCCCTTTGACATGAACAGAGCCTGTCTGGCCTGGCTGAGCTCCAGGACCATGTGGGGGCTCTGAGGGGGCCTGAGGTGAGGAGCCAAGGTGGCCCTGGGCAAGGGAGGGGCTTCCACAGGTCTGTGGGCTACTCACTCACTCCCTTTTCAGAGCCCCCCAGGCCTAAGCAGCTCCCCTCTGGATGCTCTGTGGGCTCCTGGCCTCCGTGGTGGTTCCTGTGGGAGCGGCAGGCACCTTCCTCTGGAAGAAGTGGAAGCAGGGCAGGATGGCAGGTATGACTCCCGCCTGTTGCCTGTGCCGCTTCCTCCCAGAGCTTTAAGGAGCGACTGAGGGACTGTGGAGGGGAGGGACGGATTAGGGTTTCTGCTTCCCCTCTAGCCTTTGGCCTGGGTGTCTTCTTCACCCCTCCCGCCAATCTGTTTTCTATGATTAGTTTTACCTCCTAAAGTGAATTTCCTCAGGCTCAAGTCTAAACTGGGCTCCCAAACTCTTCCCATGTGTCTCGATCACACCGATTTCCCAGGAAGGCTGCTTAGAGGTGGGAGGTGGGCTACCAGAAGGCCTGGGCCAGCATCTCACCGAGCCCTCCTTTCCCACCCTCCCAACCCCAATTTCTCCTCACAGGTGCACAGAGGGAAATCTATATTCCTATGTCAAGTAAGTGCCATGGTAGACAGGAAGGCGGATGGGGTCAGGTAGCAAGTTCATGTGCAGTCTGGAAAGAAGTCAAGAATTCATTTCGTCCAATTCCTCTTTATTAAATGAGAAAACCGAGGCACAGAGGGACAGTGCCAGCAGCTGGGCAGTTGGGTCAGGCTCCTTCCTGCTGCCCCAGCTCACTCTCACCTCTGCCTCCCCACAGACTACAATCAGATGCCGGACTCCTCAATTTGAGGTAAGGATGTCTGGTTGTCCATTTTGCAGGGCACCAGAGAGCTGGGGTCATTTGTCTAGCAGGGGTGCGGGGTTACAGGGAGCAGTAGGAGACTGTGAGATTAAGGAGGATAATCTCCCAACCTGGGCCAAACCTAAACCCTTCTCCCCTGGGTCCTGGTCCTCTCCATTCTTTCCCTTCTTCTGCCTTCAGATTGACAGGACCTGGAAGTCAGATGTGACCTGCGCACCGCTGTGGAGCAAGCTTCCTGGGCCCCATGGAGCCCTTTGGCCGGCCCTCCCAACCAGAAGGCGGCGTGCTCAGGCCCTGTGAGGACCCGGGCAAGGCCAACGTTGCACGTCTTGGCAGCCCAGCCAGCTAGCCATGCCTGGGGGGCGGGGGCCAGGCGGACAGTGACCTCACCTGCCCTCCGTGGTTGTCAGGCATGCTTTGCAAGCTGTCACTAGCACTTTTCTCTGTGAAGGCCGTGATGTTGCACTATAATAAAGGTGTGTATGGTGAGTTTGTGAGCTCAATCCTACACTGGTTTTGGGGTCTTGAGATTCTAGGAGATCCCAGGAGCCAGGTCTGTGGTTTCCAGCATCCAGTTTGACAACAAGATGGCTGGGTCTAAGCTGGCTTTGGCAGCAGTGAAACTGCCTACCTTTCAGGCCCAAGGGGAGCAGGAGGAGGGGAAGAGGGAACAGAGTAGGTCTCAGCCAAAGCCAGCCAGAGCACTCCCCGAGGGGCTGGCTGCTGTCCACACGTATTGGCCTTGAGAGTTCTGGGTTGGAACCAGCAAGCACAGGGCTGACCTGGCTCAGGACTATCTAGTGACCCAAGCATCCACCCCCTCTTTGGCTCTCTCCCTGCAAGGGGCCTGTTGCCTATGCCAGAAACTTACCACAACTTAGTGCAACTCCTGTAGTCTGAAGAACAAGAGGCTGGTGCTGGGTGGGAAACTGGTAAAGGTGTTCTAGGAGCTGCTGGGAAGCAGGGGTAGCAGGTTCTCTGGACTGGCATGGAGAAGGGTTTCTGGGAGCCTCAAGGGTGGAGAGCCAGAGCTCAGGGGTTAGAGATTTCCTAGGTCTGCCCCTCCCCCACTCCGGAGGCTGTCTTCATGGCAGACAGCAGATAGATGCATGACAAAGGTGCCCTGATGGCTCTGTCCTAGGGGGTGGGGGGGTTGCTGGGGAGGGGCCTCTACTGTCCAGAGCACAGCTCTCCACCCCCACCAGGCCCCTTCAACTATTGGCCTTTGGGCCATGAGTGGCTTAAAGGTGAATCCAGCCCTACTACCCCTTGGATTTGAACAAGTGCTAAAATGCAAGCTTAGTGGACACGGGGGGGGGGGGGCGCGCAGAAAAAAAATGCTTATTTAGAGTTCGTTACCCAAAAACTACACACAGATGGGCACAGAAACAGGGGCTGTGTGATAAGTTCAAAGGGCAAAGCAACAGGCTCCAGACTCAGGTACTGACAAGGTGAAGCAGCTGGCACAGCCAGAAGAGCCCACACCTGGGTACCGGCCCACACTAGGCAGAGGGCAAGCCTCAGACCAGGCAAGCAAACCTGAGCATCACAGGTTCAAGACTCAGCTCAAGAGCCCCAGGGAGCTCCACAGAAGCCCCCATTTAGGGCAAGTTTTGGGAGCAGACAGGCAAACAGGACCCCTCACAGGTGGATACTCTTGAGAGCTTTTCTTTTGCAAACTGTGGAGAACCAGGCCAGCAGCGTGAGCTGAGCCCTGAGGACACTCAGGGCAGGCCCAGAAAAATAGGCTCAGTGGGAGAGCTTGAGGCAGGCTTCCCATACCCCCTCTCCAAACCCTCCTGCACCTCCTCAGCTGCTTTCCGCCAGTCCCCCAAACAAGTGCATCCCTTGGTCAGGGGGTTCTGGGGGAGGGGTGGGTGATAAGGCTGGACGGCGAGTCCTCCAAAGGAAGGGGAGCAGGATACCTGATTCCCAGCGGGAGCCCAGTCTGAGTCCCGTCTTTGAGGGAGACTTGGGAGGGGGAGGTGTTGCTGGAGCTCTTTTAGCCACACTGAGGGGGATTCTGTGTGAGGGGATTGGGTTGGGGTGGGGGGTGTCGAGGGGCAGGAAGCTGTCCCCAGGGGAGCCATCCAGGCCCATTCAAGGGTTGAGCACTTGTTTAGGGTTAGAGCTGCCCCCTCTGGGGACTGGGATTGTCCAGCCAAGGCCATTGTCCTGCCCCTTCCCCCAGTCCCTCCCAAGACTCTTTGAACCTGAAGTCAGATATTTTTTTCTCTCTCCTAGACTTTCTCCACCCGGGGGCTAGGGCTGGAGATCTGGCAGGGGAGGTGGGGGAGGGAGATAGGGCTGCAACGTTCTAGCTATTCTGGTCCCTGAAGTGGGGGGCAAGGGACCTGAAATGCAGGTCCACAGTAGGGGGGCGCTGAGTCCTCAGTCTGGCAAAGGTTGGAGAAGTCGGGCTCAGTCTGTCCAGCTCCTGGCTCCTATAAGGGGGGGAGTTAGCAATCTGGTAGGTGAGGGGGCTCCAAAGAGCAAGGCCTTCAAGGATATGGAAGAGAAACCTTGTCTAGCAATCTGCCCCTGGAGATTGGGTGGAGTTCACCGGGCTGGGAGATGGGTGCTGGGCCTTTGCTGCTTTGGGGTAACTGAACCGGACCAGTAACCAGGTTCTGAAAGCCTAGGGCCCTGGCTTGGGGTTGGGGCACAGGGGGAGGCTGTCAAGAAAGGTAGCCCAGCTGTACTTGGCATGTACACAAGTAAGAATTTGAGGAGCTGTGGGGTGGCAGGGTCTTTGGAGAGGGGGTCACACACCCTGCTTCTGCAGAACCTATGGGAGGTGCCCCAGAGGCCCCACACAGCTCTGAGGTGAGCAGAACCAGTTAAGAGGGCCAAGCAGCTGTTGGGGACTGGAGAGAGAGAGATCAGGGGAACTAGCACCAAGGGCTTTGGGGGCTGGGGCCTGGGCCCAGAGAGGAGCCTAGTGGAGCTCCCAGGCCTTCCCCTTCCACAGATAAAACTTCACCATCAGGCAAACACCCTTCGCCTCAGTTTCTCCCACCCCCACCGTCCTCTCCTCCACCCACCCAGAGGGCGGGGCCTGAGGTCAAGGCTAGTGGGTGGGATTGGGGAGGGAGAGAGGTGTTGAGCAGTCCCTTGGAGAGCCCTCCTTTTACCGGGCCCCCGGCTTGGGGCGCCTTCCTTCCCCATGGCGGGACACCTAACCTCTGACTTCGCCTTCTCACCCCCGCCAGGTGGTGGAGGCGATGGGCCAGGAGGGCCTGAGCAAGGCTGGGTTGACCCTCGGGCCTGGCTGAGCTTCCCCGGCCCTCCTGGCGGATCAGGGATTGGGCCGGGGGTTGGGCCGGGCACTGAGGTGTGGGGGATTCCCCCGTGCCCCACTCCGTACGACTTCTGCGGAGGGATGGCATACTGTGGGCCTCAGGTTGGGGTGGGGCTGCTGCCCCAAGGCAGCCTGGAAACCCCTCAACCCGAGGTGGAGGTAGGAGCCGGGGTGGAGAGCAACTCCGACGGGGCCTCCCCCGAGCCCGGGGCTGCCCCCTCCGTTGCCGTGAAGCTGGAGAAGGAGAAACTGGAGCAAAACTCAGAGGAGGCAAGTGCACCTCAGAGGGCGGCGGGGTGGCGGCTGGCTGGGGTGGCCATGGGTGGGTGGGAAGTGGTCGCCTGTCTCCCCTGGGCCTGGAGCCTGGGAGGGCGGCAGCACGGGGCACCCCAGGTAGAGAGGAGTGTAGCAGCCGAAACCGGAGGCCGTGGGGACGGAGGGCCACGTTGGGAACTGGAGAGCCCCAGGCAAGGGCAGGGCCGCCCCGGGGACGGGAAGGTGACGGGGCTCACCTTGCTTCCATCCCCAGTTCTTGTCTTAAGGGGAAGGATGTCCTAATACTTCTCTCCCCAAGCCTGACCAAGGTCCCCTCACTTCGTATCAGCTCCGTGAGGCCCATCTTGGGGTTGGAGTCCCTTCCACACAATCCTCATTGAGAATTTGATCCTTATCAGCTATGATCTTGGCCTTAGGGTAAGCAGGGCCTCAGGGTCAAAACAGTGCTTATCCCACCGTTATTGTTCCTGAAAGTCCAGGGTGTGACTGCTTTTTTTTTTTTTTTTTTTAATGTGACCGATTTCTGATAGAAGTTCCTTTTTGAGCACGTCTGCAGTCAAGTTTAGGGCTTGTCTTCTCTGCCTTTGAGCCAGTGAAGTCACCCCTGTGTTCAGCCCACACCCTGGCACCTCTTGTCAAGGGCTGGGAGTACCAGTTTCAGCCATCTTTCCTTAGGTGGTGAACGGATGGGGGCAGTGGGGAAGAAGGATGGAAAAAGTGGGGTCCAGTCCATTCCCCAAAGGTAGCCTCTGCTACGGATTGACTTGAGTCCAGCTGGGCTGGGGACTTTTAAGGATGTGTCTTTCAGTCATCCTGGAGACAAGTGCAAGCAATTAGAGACCAAGTACTAAGACTTTAGACTTCACAGAAGGAGGTGTGAGTGGTTTTGACTGACCTAGTAGCCCTTGACTCTTCCTAGGAGGTGATGGCTGAGTCTTGAATAATAATGGCTGCCAATTGCGGTCCATTTCCCAAGTGCCTGGCAGTGTGCTGGGTTTCTACATCATTACCTCATTAACTCGTACAAAATCTCCTAGAGAGGTATTATTAGCCTGTTTCTTGGGTCTTCACTGCTTAATGATGAAGATTTGAACTGGCATTTACCTGACTTATGTCCCCAAGTTAGAATTTGCAAATGTCTAGAAGGGGACAACTGAGGCATGTATGTTCAGGTTTGAGACGCTGGTTGAGCAGAAATTGGAATGGAAATTAACCTGTTGGAATCTGATGTCACTCATCTCCCTTGCATGCCCCTGTAAGGTTTCTGGAGGGCACCGAGCCTAGGTGCTTTCTCCCTGCCCTTGGTCTCTGGCCTTCCTTGTCAGGCCCCGGGGCTCTGTCAACAAGTGCTCTATCTCTCTTCCTCTTTTCCACCTTGAGGTTCAAATACCCATAGCGTGACTGCCACACTGTACTAGCACATTTTCTACCTCCTCCTCAAATAGCTCCCTGAGCAGCCCCACCTTGCCCATCACCTGTTCAAGCCCCAAATCATTCACCTTCATTCCTTTCAAATCCTACATCCAGCCTTGCCTTGGAAACAGCCTTATTTGCCCATTTACAAATGCTGCCTGGCCCCAGCCACCACCATCGCAGCCTGGATTATCCCAGTTGGCTTCCTAAACTGTGCTCAACACATTGGCTGAAGCGAGCATTTTAAAATGTGTGAATCCAGATCATTTCACTGCACAAGTCCTTCAGTGACTCCCCATTTCACTGAGTAAGAAAATCACTGCACCACCTACAGGATCTCCTTGCTCAGCTCATGCCTCACCAGCCCCTTACTCCCCTTTCCTCAGCTCGCTCCCCCTGCCCCAGCCGCTCTCCCTGCCCCAGCCGCTCTCCCTGCCCCAGATGAGCCAGCCTTGCTGGTATTGGAGACCCGCCAAGGCCTTTCACACTGCTGTTCCCTTTGCACCAACATCACCCTGCCTTTATTTAAAGTTGTCATGAATTTTGGCGTATAAATTGTAACATACCAAAGTGTAATCACTGATTTCCACAAATAGATAACACTTGGGGATACATTTGATAATGCTGTCTTCATTTTCTGTACTGAAATAGCTACCTACAACTTGCCCCTTTCCCTGCCTCTCTTTTCCCATTGTTCTTAAACCTACTAGCATTACGGGTAATTCCACGCTAGAGTGGGACCTCCATGGGCCTCGTTTGTCTGCTGTGTGTAGTGGCTGGCGTTCCGGAGGGCAGTGGCTGATGATGTTTGTGTCTGCCCTGGGTAACAGAAAACCAGGGACCCTCAAGTTTTAAGTTTTGCACCAACTGTACACAAAGCGCTTTATTCCTACCTCTCCTGACTATTTCTGCATGCTGTAGTCTATTTGTATACGCATGCTGGGCCAGTGTGTGGGCCCTGACCCGCATGCCAAAGAGGAGAGGGTTGAATTGAGCAAATTTAGAGTGATTAGTGTTGCTGGTTCTCTAGCTTCAAGACTCCCTCAATCTGTGCATATATTACTTGAGTGAAAACGTTCTTTGCTGTTCATTGGTAAATGCTTTTTTTGGTGACTGAGGGGATGGGCTGGAGCACCTTCACACGGGGCAGACAGTCTCTCTGGGCACTCTATCTTCCTACCTGGCACAGTGCTGATGCTGCCCCAGTGCTGACTGCTGGTTTCTGGGGTGATGTTTGGATAGAGATTCTTTTTTTCTTTTTAAAATAAGATCTACTTATTTATGCATACAAAAGTGGGGTGTAGGCCAGACGTGTGGGGGTGAGAAGATTCACTAGAGACAGACTAGGGAACAGAACAGGGGTTGACTGAAATACACTGCTGGGGGCAGGTGAGACAGGAGCGGTCTGTTGCACCTTGTCACCTCCGTGGCCTGAGATCAAACTCTTGTTGCAGATAGCTTGTTAGTGCTGAGACTTAACCTGCTGGGCCACTGGGAGGTCCTCTCAGTTATTGCTTCATGTTAGGTGGGCAGCCTGGAGGCGGATCATCCCTTGGGGTGATCAGTCAGGTGCTCCTGAATGGTAAGAGGGGCCCATCTTGGTGTGTCTATGTTCTCTTACCACCTCTGTCATTTTCACTGCAGTCTCAAGACATCAAAGCTCTACAGAAAGAACTTGAGCAATTTGCCAAGCTGCTGAAACAGAAGAGGATCACCCTAGGATATACCCAGGCCGATGTGGGGCTTACCCTGGGGGTTCTTTTTGGTGGGTCCCTCTTAGCATATTCCAACTTACTGAACACAAGGACCACATCTCCCCTGGAAGGGGACCCTGGGCCTATCCTCTCTACTGAGGGAGCAGGGGGAGGGGCTTCATGGGCAGACCCTGCCCTCACCCATGATGAGGGCAGAGAGGGAGGGAGAGAGACAAGTGCTACTTGGGCCTTGAGTTTCCCCAGGAAGAAGTGGGACCTTGGTATGGGATCTTGTGAGCAGAATTGGTGGTGAGGTTCTGGGACTTTGGGTTATCAGGGTCCCACCTGCCGCCTCACCTTGTCTTTAACGCCCCCAACACCCCAGGGAAGGTGTTCAGCCAATTGGTGGTGAGGTTCTGGGACTTTGGGTTATCAGGGTCCCACCTGCCGCCTCACCTTGTCTTTAACGCCCCCAACACCCCAGGGAAGGTGTTCAGCCAAACTACCATCTGCCGCTTTGAGGCTCTGCAGCTCAGTTTCAAGAACATGTGTAAGCTGCGGCCCCTGCTGCAGAAGTGGGTGGAGGAAGCTGACAACAACGAAAACCTACAAGAGGTGAGGTGGGGGGGTGTACAGGCCCACTGAGCCCCTCCCCCCAGTTCGTCTGGCTTCCACCCTGGCTTCCAGCCCGCCCCCTCCCCCCTGAAGGCAGTAGTGTTCTCAGGGCAGAGCATCCTTCCTCAGCTGTGGATGGGGGTTCAGTGGTACTGAGCTTATCCCCTACCCTTCTGGATCCTTCTTATCTCCTGGCTCTGATACTTGTCATCAGTGCCCTCTTGAGTACTTCCCCATGAGTCATTGGTCCCTGGTGCTCTCGCTCAGCAGGTTCGAGGCTTGCCTTCCCACGTCCTGCCTCGTCACCCCCTCTCTCCCCACACACCTAGATATGCAAGGCAGAGACCCTCGTGCAGGCCCGGAAGAGAAAGCGCACTAGCATTGAGAACCGAGTGAGAGGCAACCTGGAGAGTATGTTCCTGCAGTGCCCGAAACCCACGCTGCAGCAGATCAGCCACATCGCCCAGCAGCTTGGCCTCGAGAAGGACGTGAGTGCCCCACCTCCTTCCCGGCCCTCTTTCCTAGCTTCCTAGCTCCCTAGCTCCCTGTCAAGTGGCCAAGCCCAGCCATACCCACCACCCAGTTTCTGAGGGAAGCACCCTCTGCCTTGCAATTTCCCATTCCAGGTGGTCCGAGTGTGGTTCTGCAACCGTCGCCAGAAGGGAAAGCGATCAAGCAGTGACTATTCACAACGAGAGGATTTTGAGGCTACTGGGTCTCCTTTCTCAGGGGGACCAGTATCCTTTCCTCTGGCACCAGGGCCCCATTTTGGTACCCCAGGCTATGGGAGCCCTCACTTCACGACCCTGTACTCCTCGGTCCCTTTCCCTGAGGGTGAAGCCTTTCCTTCTGTGCCTGTCACCACTCTGGGCTCTCCCATGCATTCAAATTGAGGTGCATGCCCTCCCCAGGAATGTGGGGGGCAGAGAAAGGGGAGAGTCAGAGAAAAAGCCCCCGGGTTTATACCAGGGCTTTGGGGATTACGTTCTTCATTCACTAAAAAAAGGAATTGGGAACACAACGGGTGTGGGGGCAGGGAGTTTGGGGGACCTTAATGGAGGGAAGGTGAAGTTCTTGATTTTAATCCCCACATCACTATCACTTTGTTCTTAAATAAAGGCTCCTGGGACACAGCAGGTGGATACTTTTGTCGTTGGTTTAGGTCGGTTTAGCCTTTGGTTGCTGAAGGAAAAGGGGAGAATGAGTGACTCAGAAACCCTTCTCAAAGTCACACGACAGAGGGAGATCTCGGGCTGGGACCCATTTTCTTGGTCAAAGATCCTTATAGACTGAGCTAGTTCCTAGGGCCTTGTAACATGAGGTTCTGAGGAAATTGAGTTTTTTTTTTTAAGATTTATTTATTTATGCATACAGAACTGGGGTATAGGCCAGAAGTCATGAGAGGATTCACCAGAGACAGAGTGGGGAAGAACATACAGGTTGACCAGGTACACTGCTGAGGGGAGCAGCGGGTGGGGTGGGCGTCCATGCCTTGAGAGGTCTGCTGTGCCATGTGGGTCAGATTGAGGTGCCTGACCAGGGGCTGAACTTGTGCTGAAGCAGCTGCAGCTAACTTCGCAGTGCTATGCTTTAACCCACTGCACCATCAGGGAGGGCCTGGGAAATTTGAGCTTAATGCCCACAGGTGCCGCTACTGTATATAACCCAGGCCAGAAGCTTTTTATAACCTATGCCTTTTATTTTCCTCTGTCTACACTGGACGTCTGTAGTCTCTGCCAAGAAATCAAGTCTTTACTCATTTTTTGGGGGCAAACACTTCTGTCAGAAACTCGACCTAGCTTCTTGATACCAGGGCCCATTTGGCTTCTGATTAAGGTTTTGCCCACCTTGTCCATGAGGGACTCAGCAAACTGCCATTCTAAACCTGGCCTCTGGAGTTATATCTGGATGTGAAAAAAACTTGGGAGAGTCTAGGTGGGGGTGCAAGGGGATTGGTGATCTCGTAGGTTGTAACAGGCCTAAATAACACTTCCCTAGTAAGAAGTCTAGAATCTTGGCTTAATGTAAAGCTCACAGGAGGACAGGAGTGTACAACTGGTTCAAGAATGCGCTAGTACGTTGGTCCAAACAGGTCAATACCTGTTTTAGTTAGCTGACCAGATTTTGTCCTGGTTGGTAGCACCAGTGAATTTAGTTTTGTCAGCATCATCAGCTTGACGAAGTCCGAGCTGCTTTGTTTTAATGCCCACCTCTGGCCTACTCCATGTAGATCTGATGAAATGTTGCTTATTTCTCTGCCTTGTCTGCTTCATCTGCCCCTTTCCCTAATGACAGACACACTTCACCAAGTCCATTCTCCCAAGCTTTGAAAAGGAGTATCAAGTGCATGGAAAGTAGATACCTAGGTGTTAATAAAGCTGCTGGCTCTTTATTTGGAAATGAAAGCAAAGCTAGAAAAGCCAGGTCATAGTCTGGACTTCCTTAGGGCAGTTTTGGCTCTGCCCGGGTTTCCCCAAGAACAGAGAACTTGTTATCAGGGGCTTGCTGCTTCCCAGGAGTGGCCCCTGCATTGATGGTGCTCTGGCCCAACAGCCTAGCGCCCGGGGCAGTAAGGACCTACAGCTTATAAACTAGGAACTCCCAGCTCAGTGCAACCTCCCGGAAGCAGCAGTATCTTTGGCAGGAAACCATCTCTTCTGTCTCCTTGCCCAGCACAGCCTCCTCAGGGCTTGAGTTGATGTCCATAGCAATGGGTGGTCTTCCCTGGTTGTCACTCCCTGCTGAGGAAGCAAGGGAAGAGGGCATTTCTTAGAACCCATTGGCATCCTGTGCTTCACCTTCACCCATGGCTTGGAGGTCACCAGCTCTGTCCTCTGACTTGGTGGTGGGCCTTCAGTCTAGAGGCCAGTGTGACACTCTGGGCACAGGAAGTCAGCTTCTCTGGCAGCCTGGATACTGCAGCCAACACAGGCCACATGGAACCAGGCATCAGTCATCACACTGAACCCAGGCCACTGTCCCTTCTTAGGGTGGGCAGCAAGAAGGGGCAGTACAGGGGTCCCCAATCACAACTCCTGGGGAAGCCAGGGGTATGCTTGTTGGGTGGTTCTGAGGGCCCACGTCGATTTCTGAATAGTGACAAAAACCAGTAGCTGGAAACCTATAGAGGCCTAGCACCTGCCCCTGAACAGTGAACCTCGACACCAGACTGACAGTGAGGCAGGTTAGCAGAGCTGACCCAGGCCACGCCACCCCAGCATCTGTTCCACCTCTGTCCATCTCCTGTCCTTATCCCCTTAAAAGACAGCCACCCTCCGGCCTGAGTCTTAAAAACAGAAGGCAGTGAGAGATGGAGCTGCTTACCCACTGGATGTCAGAGGGGTTTTCTCTAAACGGAGTTTCTTCCTTGGCTCCATAAGGGCCAGTGGGAGGCTCTCTGGAGCTTCTTTCTCATCATCCAGTTCTGGCAACACTCGGTGAACTGACTTCCTCCGGTTCCTTGGGGGTGGGGCAGGGGGAGCCGGCCCTGTGTCCCCAGGAGGAGTGGGGACAGGCTGGCTCTGTGGCCGCCCTCCACTCCCTCCACTCCGGGAGAAGGTGAGTGGCTGGGGCTGGAGCTTGCTGAGGCTGCCAATGGAGTTGAGGATCAGTGAGGCTTTGGGGGCAAGGGAGAGGGTGCTGAGGGGCCGCTGTGGAGCCCCTTGTGGGGGCAGCATGGGCTGGAAACCAGCTCCAGTTCCTTCTCCCCTAGACCGTGGGATGGTTATGGCAGCAAAATCTTGAGGTTTGACCCGAACTTGCTGAAACATAAAGTAGAACTCCGAGGGGCTGGTTGCTGGGGATCCTTCTGGGCCAAAGGTCAGGAGGTCACCATCACTCAACTCTAGCCTGTGACCTTTTGGGAGTCGAACATTATTGACCAAAGTCCCTGTTGATGGGGGGGGGGGGCAGAAAGATAAAGAATGAGTCGAGTGGAGAAATATGAACCCACTTTTTTCTGGGGAAAATGGGAAAGAACTTGACTCCTTTCACCAAATTCTCACATTCAAAGCCCCTCAGCAAGGGACATCATATCCCAAGCTCCTTGCAGGGCTGAGAACACATTTCATTTTCTTATGGCCCCC
Source organism: Condylura cristata (assembly GCF_000260355.1). Taxonomy (NCBI): domain Eukaryota; kingdom Metazoa; phylum Chordata; class Mammalia; order Eulipotyphla; family Talpidae; genus Condylura; species Condylura cristata. Next base: position 130,232 of record NW_004567162.1, read on the forward strand.
CTCCCCAACCCCTAGGGCACTCAGTTCCTTCACCTACTGAGGTCCAACTCTTTGACATACTCCTCATGCGGATTCCACTCAAAGAGCAGTGGTCATTATCTGGGGTCAAAATGTGGCTCTGCTCCTTTTTAGCTATATGACCCTGGGCTAGACAGCCATGTTGTGTCTAATTTTTGTCTGCAAAAATTTCAGTGTGTCCACCCACACTGAAAGTACTTAAAATCAGTGTCTGGCTCATAATAGCAAACACTAAATGGCTACTGGATATGCCAGTTATCACAACAATCCCTACAGACTACAAAACCAGATTTTATCTGCCAAGTGACAGGCCAGAGGTTTCACCTGGGACCTGTGGCAAACCTCAGAGGTGAGCCCAGGTCTTCTCAGGCTGTTAGCCCTCCTAGTCAGGGAATAAGTTACTTGCCCAGACCATGAAACACGATTCAACATAACTGCCTGCAGACAGGAATAAGGTCCCTCAGCAAAGTCTGCGTTTGGTTTTCAAGGGCCCAGAACTCTTCCCCGTCCTTAGCCCCCATATATCCCCAATGATGCCCCAGCCCCGGTATGAGATAAATAGGGACCATCAAGCATCTGCCCCTGGACAGAACTGACACTGCACACTTCTGGTAGGGAGATGAGAATCTGCACTACAACTGCCCATTCAACCTGCTGGGGAGTCTAGGAGGCAGGTTAGGGCCCCGCCGAGTCCCTTAATCAGTCCCAGAACTGCAACTATTCCCCAAAGCTGCCCTGCTCACTGCTCACCTTGGCTGCTATGGTCCTCCACGCTGACCCTCCAGTCCTCCCCGCTGCGCTCGGCATGCAGCTCCGCATGGACTCCAGAGATGAGACAAGACTCCCGCTGGGGCCGCAGGACCACATCGCACAGGTCGGCCCTGCAGCCCAAGCGATAGGTGCACCCAGCTCTGTTTGGGGGGTGGAAGGTGTAGAGATCACCGCCCTTGCCGCCCCCTATGCGCAGCAGCTGGAAGCAGGGCAGCATGGGCGGTGGCCCTGACACACCACCTCTGCCCCTTCACTGGTCCATCACCTCCACTGCCGCACGGTGCACTGTGGCTTATTTTCACTTTCCATCCGATGCAAACTTGAGTTGTGCTTTGAGCTTTGAGCACACTCCCTCAGTAGTGCAAATTCAGTGTAAGGAGCCGAGCCACACGATGCAAATTGGTCGTCAAGCAGCTTTACAACGGAAAAACTCGGGGGAGGTCCAAGGGCACAGTGCAAACACGAACGCCCTGGATGAACCAGATCCTCGGGCCGCAATATACCGGGAGCCTTCAATCTGTGTAAAGACAGCAATACATTAGGCAGATTCTGGGCAAGTGTAAGCTGTAGGGGTGGGTCGAGGGTTCTGCATCTGTGCAATACTAACTTGTCAGCAGTATAATTTGGAGAAAAGACGCTTCTTCCTGTCAAATCTGCTTACCCAACTAGAGTAACCTCCCACTGCCCGCGCCTCTCTCTTCTGGCCAATCTTGAATAACTAGTCAGCTTGAATCCCGGGGTGTGTGTGTGTGGGGCGAATCCACTGTCACCCCTCAAAAGGCAATGCAAACGCGCTCCGACGTCCTCCAACAAAGCGATGCTGCCTTCCTACTTCTACGCGGGCTAAAAATAGGTGCAACAGCTCCCGAGGTCATACCAAGTAAACCCAGCCTTGCCCTCCCCGCCCAGTCCGGCCCAGCCCAGCCCCGGATCTACCGTGCAGTGAAGTCTCGGAGTGGTCTTCTCTTCCAGTGCTGCCAGCCGGCGCGGCGGCCCAGACCCCTCGGGCTCAGGCCGGGGCTGGCGCTCCTGCGTCTGTTTGACAGCAAGGAAGCCGGACCAGCAGGGGCGCAGCCTCAGCGCGCGGGCCGCCTCGACCCCGCCTTCGAAATGCCCGGGTCGAACTTCGCGCCCAGCGAGCCCGCCCCCAGTGCCGCGCCTGATTGGTCATCTCGGTGGCTCCCCTCCGTTCCATTGGGCGACGCGCTGGGGAGGGAACTTCCGCCTTTTCTGATTAGCTCACAATTTTTCCCGGGTTCCCAGAGTTGGGCGGAGCCGCCAGGGCGCGGAGACGCAGCGAGGCCTTAATGGGTCCGGGCGTTAGGCACTACTGCGCATGTGCGCACTCCTTCCCCGCCTCCTTCCGGAGGGAAACGGCCCTGGAGCAGCCCGCCAACCCTTGCGCTTAGCGCAGGCGCGGTCAGGGGCGGAGGCCGGGCGCTGAGAGGTGCAGGGGGTGTGGCCAAAGGGCCAAGGGGGGCGCTCGAGCTGGGTAAGGGGCGTTCGAGAAAAGTCGGTTGAGCGCGGGAAGGGACCTAGATGGGGTTCGGGGGTGGGTCCAGTGGTCCATAGGGGAAGAGGGTACAGGGGCCAGATAGCGATAGATGACCCGGTCGGAACAGAACTCGGGGTCGATACTGGGTTTCTGGGGGAGATGAGGGTAGGGAGAAGTGGGGACAGGCTAGAGAGCAGGGAGGTGAGGGCAGGCTATTGAGAATGAGGACCGGAATAATTCCTCCCGGAAAAGAGTGGGTTAGGGTGGAGGGTGGGTGGTAGGAATCCCAGTTTGGGGCAGGGTGGGGGTTTGAGGGGGGAGCTTAAAGAACCCTCTCTGTGCTCTAATCTATGTTCTAGGGTTCTGGAGAGAGGAGAGTGGGCAACGAAAATGGAAACTGAGGGCATGGTAGAGAGAAACTGAGAGGAAAGCTGCTGGGAGGGTTTGGGTATGATGTCAGGAAACTGGCTTTTCTGCCCAGGGTTCTGGGCTGCTTAGATTCCCAGATGTCCCGGAAGATGGCATGCGGGACATGCAGCCGCATTCATCTGGAGCCAGGCCTTGAGCCAGCGCTTTGATAGAGGATCCACAGGCATGGCTTGGTATCTGGATGGGCTTCCCCACGGGCTTGCTGAGCCGTGGAGAGAACTCTGGCGACGGGGTGCACAGTGCTGCATACCTCCTTACTCGCCCCGGACCAGTAACTGCAGAGACCATAGAAGCTTGAGGAGGAGGGTAAAGGCACTGTCCAGAATCCTAAAATATGAGTAAAACCTGAGAGTTCCCTAGCTTGCCTCAAAAATTACTCCTTCCAAAAAACAAAAAAAAAAATTACTCCTTCCCCCATCCCATGGTCATTGAAATATTAAGTAGTTATCAGAAACCAGATTAGGTCTAGTAAGTAGGTATTTTGGATTTCTTATTTTTTAAAGATTTATTTATTTAGGCTTACAAGAGCTGGGGTGCAGGCCAGAGGTGCTGGAGTGGGGAGGTGAGAGAATTCCCAAGAGACAGAGTGGGGAGCAGAACAGGAGGATCTACTGAGATACACTGCTGAGGGGAGCAGTGGGTAAGACAGGAGAGGTCTGCTGCACCATGTGGGTCAGCTTCCTGGCTGGGGATTGAACTCATGCTACAGTGGCCAAGGGTAGCTTCATTGTGTTGAGATTTAACCCCTTGCGCCACTAGGGAGGCCCTGGTATTTCCAATTTCTTTCAGGAAGTAGGATAAGAAGAACTAAGAGCCAGTGGACTTGACCATTTTTTAAGGATGATAACTTTGTTATTGTAGGGCCTTTCTCTTTGGAAGGTGGCCTGCAAATTGAACTGGAGTGTCCTTGTTTCTCCTATTGTCCAGGGGAACATAGATGACTGGACACAGACTCTAGACACTTCAAATAATGTGGACATGTTTCGACCTTCAGGTCAGTGGGTCCTGGCAAGGGGACTCATGATTGTCTTTCTTTGGGAAACTGACCATCGTTGTCCTTGTGATACTTCAGGTTCCACTGGGCTCATTCCCCCATCCCACTTCCAAGCTCGGCCCCATCCGACTCTGTCAAGAATGGCTCCCAAGTGGGTCTCAGATATTCCCCTGGTCCAACTCCCAGCCCATCAGGATTTCTCAGAAAGGCGGGCAGACAACCAAAGACCTCCACTGCTGGCATGGAATCGGGATGGCCATGGCAGTGGGCAGGAGCCAGGCCAGAGAAGCAGGTAGGCTTCTCCCTTGTTGCCATTTTCCTGGACTCATTTGTCAGTCGCCCTTCTTCACTGAAATAGATTCCTCACCCTACTTTAGCTTCTTATTCCATAGTTGGCTTCATTTTAATATAGGCAACCATGGGTGCCTACAATGCATAAATAATAAGGCAGCGTACTAGATATCTGGAGGTGGGGTTAACGGAAATGAATGACAGGCCCTGATATTGAAGAATTAAAAACCCTCATGGCAGCATTCACCAGCTAAGCATGATCAACATAATGTGAAGCTAGGTGAAGATTCCTGAGCAGTAAGATGCTTGTGCTGTGCTAGTGTGAATTCAATACACACCATCAAAGCTGGTCATGCTGCAGTAGAGACCCTTATTCTTGATGTCTTCCCAAATGTGCTGGAAGGTCATCCTGCCATTGTGTCCTGGCGTGGGATTGCAGCTGGGTCCATCTGAGACACCATCAAAGAGGAGGGGTGCTAGATTAGGTGCTGGGAGTGGACAAGCTGTTGCTAACTTGGCTACCAGCTAGGGCTCCTTTAGCCAATTACCTTCTAGGTTACAGATCCCAGCCACATGACAACAAAATCCTCAGTGAGAGGCAGTTATAAGCTGGTTTAAGCTTTGATTCTCCAAAGGTAGAGGCTCTACACTCTAATGCTGTACTGTCCTCTCAGATTCTTTACACTCAAAAAATGGTTTTAACTAGCTCCTGGCCTCACCTCGAAGCCGTGACCTCATCTGTCCAGATCTCCTTCAGACTTTTTCCCTTGCCCTTAAATTAGCATTCAGAAGCATTCTTCCAGCTTCTCCAGTGCAGAGTCATGGGCTCATTTTATGTTTGACACACGTCTATCTGTCTCTCTCTGGAGACTGTGTTCCTTGACCTCAACTAGCCTTTGTGTCTCCTGTGCCCAGACAGCAGCCATATGTGCAGAGAAGCGCCTCAGTGACTGATGATGGTGATGGGAATGCAGAGTTCCCCGTGGCTCTGCTTGTTCCCATTTCCCCATGAGAAGCAGGGTGATCCAGTGCCCCTTCTCCTGTCTCCAGTTGTGCTCCTGGCCACCCTCCCAGCTCCAGAGACTGGCTTTACCTATGCGAACCTCTCTTTGAAGGTCTGTGGGGCTGGAAGGGTCGCAGGCCCTGAGCCAGCAGGCCGAGCTGATTTCTCGGCAGCTGCGAGAGCTCCGGCGGCTGGAGGACGAGGTCCAGGTCCTGCGGGAGACTTCACTGCAGCAGAAGATGAAGCTGGAGACCCAGGCCATGGAGCTGGAGGCCCTGGCACAGGCAGAGAAGGCTGGCCGAGCTGAGGCCGAGGGCCTGCGTGCTGCCTTGGCTGGGGCCGAGGTGATCCGGAAGAACCTGGAGGAGGGCAGCCAGCGGGAGCTGGAGGAGGTTCAGCGGCTACACCAAGAGCAGGTGACCAGGGAAAGGGATGGTTAAGCTTCACAGGGGTGGACTCGCCTTGCTGCTTCCAAACGGAGAGCAGGCCCCCGGGCGCAGATCCGTGGCTAGTGTGTGGTGCAGGGGAAATATAGGCGACTTGGAAAGATGAGAACTTGAGTGTTTGGTCTTACTCAGATTATACTTTTCCCCAGAACTTAGGGGCCCTCTCATCTCTTAAAGTCCTCCTCCCTTTAGAAAGTGATTGAGCTTTGTTACTCCCAGTTCCCTGGGAGCGTTGGGAAGGAGGCAAGGAAGGTGGGAGAGGGGGTCTAAGATGGATGGAGAAGGGGCGCTTGTTCATCCGGCAAGATTGATCAGGGATTACTCTTTGCCATTTCTGGGACAGGAGCAAATAGCCTGAGTCCCTGCCCTCTTGGGTACAAAACTGACAGCCTAATGCGGGATGCACATTCATCCTTAATTTAATTCTAATTAATTCTACAATTTGGAGAATTGCCATGAATGAGAAAAACAAGGCCCCTAGCCTGGTGGGGGGCTAGTTAAATAAAATCATGAAGATACTGGAGGAAAACATTCCCCAGAATGGGGAAACCTTACTACCTGTGACATAGAGTCCAGAGATACTCAAGGTTGATACAGTGAGGTTGTAACACTAAACAGGAATGATGAGATAATGGGAGAATTTAAGGACTAGTGATAAACTTGGGAAGAATACTTAACGGTTCAGATGGCAGTCAATAGCATGTGTCCAGGTATTCCTGAGGGAAAGTAGCAATCCAGACATGGGACTCAAGAGATAGTTCATAGGAAAGTATCAGTGGCCTTCAGCTTGGTGACAAAAGTTGACATTTGTGCTGGCAGAGCTGGCTGTGAGGTGACTCAAGGTAGCAACGGGAGCTGCGGGACTTGTGGGGTGCAGGGAGTCAGAGGGGTCCGAGCACGGGAAATGAGGGGCTCTGTGTTGTGTGCATGTGCGAGGCCTCAGGCTGTCCAGAACTTTTACTTCACCTTAAGAGCAATACGCATCTAGTAAGAGGGTTTACACAGGGGAATGATGGGGTCAGACTTGTTTATATCGAGCAGTTTTGTGGCTTATGTCACTCGGACAGTGGGGTGGCAGGGCTAGAGGGGCAGCCAGAAGTGATGGCTGCCACTTTCCTCTGTTCCCCCCGGGCCTTCCAGGGCCTCCAACACCCACCCCACTGTTTGAGGTACAGTGAGACCAGGCCAAGCCTCCTGCTTTCCAAAGCTGCCTTTCACGTGGGGTTTGGCAGCGAGTGTGTTGTGTGCAGATGTAAGATGACAGGTGACAGGAAGGGCCAGAGGACACGAGTAGGGGTAGGACCGAGCAGTGGTGGGTAGGGAATGGAGGGCCCACAGAGGCCTCCCTGAGGAGGCCATGCCACCATGACCTCTGAGTTGCTTGGGGAAGCCAGGCTTGAGTAGACTCCCTGGTGAAGGAAGGAGGGCACTGGGCTGTAGCAGAATGGGCATTGGGAGTGCGTTGGGACGTGGACTCAGAGAAGTGGGTGGAGGCCCAGGAGCAGGGCTACGCAGCCTGAGGGAAGAAACTGGGTTTTGTTCTGAATGCCAGGTAAACTGCTGGGCCCTTTGTAAGGGCCTGTCAGGAGTGTTGCCCGTTGTCTAGGCCAGAGGTGCGGGTGGCTACCGAGGTTGATGGCAGTGGAGACAAGGGAAGATGTCCTGGGGAGAGACCTGACAGAGCCTGCTGCTGAGCTGGAAGGTGATGGGGGAGTGAGGCAGCAAGGCCGAGCATGCAGTTGGGTGATACATTGGGCTGCCATCAGGGTCACAGGTGGGAGTGAAGGGGCCAGGCCAGAGTGGGCTGTGTGGAAGACCCAGGTAGGGGCGCGCTGACCCTCGCCAAGCCCTCTTTTCTCCGCAGCTCTCCTCCTTGACACAGGCTCATCAGGAGGCACTCTCCAGTTTGACCAGCAAAGCTGAGGGCTTGGAGAAGTCGCTAAATAGTCTAGAAGCCAGACGGGCCGTAGAAGCCAAGGAACTGACCATTGCCCAGAGGGAGGCAGAGCTGCTACAGAAGCAACTGAGGTAAATGGGGTACAGGGGTGTAGCTGAGGGGACCCCAGCAGTGGGTAGGTGGGGCATGTGTCCAGTGACGGCTATTTCTGCCCCAACCTTAGCAAGACCCAAGAAGACTTGGAGGCTCAGGAGGCCTTGGTTGAGAAACTAAGGAGATATGTGGGGGAGCAAGTGCCCCCTGACGCCCATGGCCAGATGTGGGAACCAGAGCGGCAGGATCTTCTGGACACCATGCAGGTGAGGGAGTGCAGGGTGATGCGTGCGGGGCTGGAGGACAGGTGGGACATGAGGGCTCTGGTCCTGGGGTTGGAAGGGGCCCTGAGGAGAGCACAGTGACCAGGAGGGGGGTGTGGGGCTCCAACTGGCTGCGCCTAAGAGCAGGCTGGAGCCTGACAGGCGCCCCCTGCTGCACGCAGCGCTTGCAGGAGGACCGGGAAGGCCTGCACACCACAGCGGAGCTGCTGCAGGTGCGAGTGGAGAGCCTCAGGCACATCCTCTCCTTGCAGGAGGAGGAGCTGGCCAGGAAGGTAGGCAGGGCGCCATCCTTAGGGGTGGGGGTGTAGGGGGGCGCTGGTGCCCCACAGATCCCAGATCTTTCTTCTGGAACATCTTTTTAGGCTGTGGCTTCTCGTGCTTGGAAGGTGTAGTGCCAGCAAGACACAGGGCAGGTTCTCTGTGGATCCGGGCAGACGGGCAGTGGACAGTCCAGAGCCCTCAGGGGCTTTTTCAGGACTGAATGATCTTCACTTGCCGTTGTAGTGCGGCAGCCAGGCACAGTGCGGGCGTCCGAATCTTTCCTAGTGCTTTGGGCGCTCTCTGGTGTGTTTTTGTGGCCTAGTAGCCATCTCTGCTGCCCTCTGCCGCCCACGGTCCTCTGTGACGCTTCCCTGTAGCCTCAGCTCCAGGCCCAGGTGTTCACGCTCACGCACGCCCACACCAGACTCCAGGCCCCTCCGTCAGGCAGGCGTGCCCCGAGCCCAGGCTCCCGAGTGCCTCCTACATCCAAGGCCGCAGGTGATAACACGGAGGCCAGTGGCGCCAAAGCCTGAGCATCACTTCCCCTACAAAAGGGTACAGAGGGAAGGCCAAGACGTCAGCTCCTTTTGCCCCCAAGAGCCCACAGTTTTGCCACCTTTCTCCACCCTGCAGGTTCAGTCTTCAGAATGCCTGGAGCCTGAGTTCACCAGGAAGTGCCAGTCTCTGCTGAAGGGCTGGCGGGAGAAGGTGTTTACCCTCATGGTGCAGCTGAAGTCCCAGGAGCTGGAGCACAAAACATGCATGGAGCAACTGAAAGGACAGGTCACTGATGCTCTTCCCATTCCCACAGCTCCCCGCTTCTTCCCTAGGGTGGCATTTCTTCACTGCATAGTTGTTTTTTTTTTTAAAAGATTTATTTATGGCCCTCCCTGGTGGCGCTGCGGGTTAGAGCACAGCACTGAGAATCTAAAGCCGCTTCCGCATGAGTTCAATTCCCACCTGCCCCGGAGGTGACCACATGGTGTGGCAGACCTCTCCTGACCCGCCTGCTGCTCCCGTCAGCAGTCGATCTGCCTGATCTGTCTGTTCTGTTCCCCACTCTGTCTCTGGTGAAGCCTCTCACAGCCCCTGAGCCTCTGGCCTGTACCCAGTTCTGTATGCACAAATAAATAAATCTTAAAAAAAAAAAAAAAAAGATTTATTTATGTATATAAGAGCTGGGGCATAGGCCAGAGGGGTAGGGGTAAGTGGGACTGAGGGGATTCAACAGAGACAGAGTGGGGTGAATCTAGATGCATGGTCTTCAGCTGCACCATGAGGTTCTGAATTCACTGAGTCCAGAATGTAGTGAATCCACTTGCACTGACTGAAATACACGGGTGAGGGAGCAGCGGGGAAACAGGAGAGGTCTGCTGTGCCATGTGGTCATCTCCCTGGACAGGGATTGAACTTGTGCTGCAGTGACTGTGGATAGCTTCATAGAGCTGAGACTTAACCCTTGCACCTCCAGGGAGGCCCCCAGATAGTTCTTGAGTGGTTACTGTGTGCTGGGGACATTCCCTGGACCAAGATAAGGACCTGTTCTTGTGGAGCAGAGACGTGAGGCAAGCTTAACTGATAGTGCTGGGTAACTGATATGTCCTGAAAGAAGCATAAAACAATGTGACAGAAAGGCTGGGGGTGGGCCAGCCTGAGGAAGATGGTCAGGAATGACCTGAGGAGGTGACAGCTTCCAAGGATGGGTGACGTGGCCAGAGGTCGGTGGCTTGTGAACTCCAGCAAGATACTGGGCATGAAACATACTTCTGGAAGGGAATCTGGATGCAGACGCCATCATCAGGAACCCCACATGGGCTTCTAGAGGCATCCGTACTTCTCTCTCCATTACAGTACCCCTCTACCAGTCTCCCCAGGTCTGGGCCTGCCCTGTCCAGCCCTCTCTCCTCCTTAGGTGGCAGAGCTCCAGGAAAGAGCAACCGCTCAGAGCCAGGAGCAGGCCATCCTGCAGCGCTCCCTGCAGGACAGAGCTGCGGAGGTGGAGGTGGAGCGCGTGGGCGCCAAGGTCAGTGCCTGACACACTGAGGGGGAGGCCTTGGGGTCCCCGGGAGGGGATGCTTTCTTCATCACATCCTCCCCAGGCCTTGCAGATGGAGCTGAACCGAGTTCAGGAGGTCGGACGCCAGCGAAAGCAGCAGAAAGCTGAGGCAGAGCAGCAGTTGAAGCTTGTGGCTGACGCTGTCAGCAGGTGGGTGGAGCAGTGTTTTTTCTTTCCCAGCTCCAGCCCAGAGTTGGCGCGCCTCAGGCAAGAGGGATGTGGAGCTGGCGGCTGGAAGGTGCAAGGCTAGACGTGGTTAGCCCTGTTAAGTTGTGTGCTTTTTTCCTGTTCCCGCAGCATCCACATCAGGGTCACCTGGCTGCTGGCGAGGCAACACTTCCTCCTGCAGTTTGCTTCACAGCAACTTGAGGTTGCTCAGAACACACCTGGGAGACCTGTAGTTCTAGAGTTGTTCCGGGACCAGGGAGTGTAGATACTTGATCTGTCTTTGCAAATTTACAGTCATACCCTGTATTTTATTTGATTAAATTTACTTTAAATTCAGTGTATTTACTTAAAGCTATACTGGCTTACTAGATGGCCCATCTGAATGTATGTCAGTTTCTTTTTTGACCAGTTGCAAGCCCACGTCTCTCATACCATATGTCTGGGTGTTTCCGTCCCAACTACTGGTTCATCACCTTTAAAGAGGGCTGTACGGGTATCCGTGGTGGTGCAGGGTTAAAGTCTCAGTGTTATTTCTAGCCACCTCAGCATGAGTTCGATCCCCGGCCAGGGAGCTGACCCACATGGCACAGCAGACTTTCTGTCTCACCTGCTGTTCCCCTAGAATTCAGTAGACCTGGCTGTTCTGCTCCCCACTCTGCCTCTGACTCCTCTCACCCCCCACACCTCTGGCCTACACCCCAGCTCTTGTATGCTTAAATAAATAAAATAAATCTTTTAAAGGTAATTAAAAAGAGCTGTAAGGAGAAACACAAGTAACAACCTCTCCTCAGCCTTGGACCTGGGGGTTCCAGTGGGGGCCCCTGGAGATCTCCTAGCACAGTGCCTGGCCTGAAGTCTGGAAATGTTTACTGTCACGTGAGGTTCTTGGTGGGTCGTATAACAGTTACTGGTTTAACAAACCTAATGCCACCACCCCCTTCTGTTGGATTTATGCCCTAGGGACTCATTTTACCTTAAAAACATTCTGAAAAATTCCAGATATGAATAGGATTACAGAGACTGGCTAATGTTAATGAGGGACCCTCACCCAGATTCCACCATCAGAGTGCTCCTCCTCCAGGAGAGCAGACAGATGCTGTGGACAGGTTTTATTTTTGTATCAGGACCTCAGAAATGGTCCTTGCGAGTGAGGCATTGCTAACAGCCCAAGCACTTTATATATATATAGTGCTTTAATATATATATTAAATATATATATATAGTGCTTTAGTATATATATATATACTTTAAAAATAAGATTTATTTATTTGTTCTTTTTTTTTTTTTTAAAGATTTATTTATTTATGCATACGGAGCTGGGGTACAGGCCAGAGGTGCAGGGGCAGTGAGAGGATTCACCAGAGACGCAGTGGGGAGCAGAACAGGCAGATCGACGAAGTACACTGCTGAGGGGAGCAGCAGGCGAGATAGGAGGGGGCTGCTGGGCCACGTGGGTCAGCTCTGGGGTGGGGATTGAACTTGCGCTCAGGTGGCTGTGGCTAGCTTTGAAGTGCTGCACTTTAACCCGTTGTGCCACCAGGGAGGGCCCCAGCCCAAGGACTTTTGCCAGGTTTGTTCAATGTTCTCTAGATGGCTTGGAGATCTTAGTAGAAAATGGCTTTCAAAAGAACCGCAGACGGTGCTGGGGCACCTACACAGTCAGCCTGCAGACAGTGACCTTTGCTGTGCCTCCGGGGAGGCACTTTCCAGCCTTCTGTAGCCTGTTAATGCACACTGGACTCTCCTGGGGACTTCCAACCCTGCCCCCCATGCTCCCCGAGTCTCTTCCCAGGGCCTGTTAGACTTCTGAGCTTTTGTGAACCATGGTGGGGCAGCTCGACCTGGCCTGCACTGATGTCAGGGAATTGTTAGGGTAACTTTGCTCTGTTGTGAATAACTGACCAAAACTGAGAAACCAGCTTGGGTTGCCTGAAAAATTGCAGCCATTTAATGCCTTGGAAAACTGATGGAAGCGCTGAGCTTTGTTCCATAGAAAAACTCACTTAAGTTCGTTTTTTTTTTTTTTAAAGATTTATTTATTTATGCATACGGAGCTGGGGTACAGGCCAGAGGTGCAGGGGCAGTGAGAGGACTCACAAGAGTGGGGAGCAGAACAGGCCACTGACAAAGCATACTGCCCTAGGGAACAGTGGGCGGGTCAGGAGAGCTCTGCCTTGCCATGTGGGTCACCTCTGGGGGAGGCGGGGATCGAACTCATGCAGAAGTGGCTTTAGCGTCTTAGTGAAGTGCTTTAACCTGCTGTGCCACCAGGGAGGGCTTCACTTAAGTTCTTATGCTTTAAACACGGTGTCTGGTCTCGGAGAGCCCCAAATCCGGAGGTATGTCCAGGGGCCTACAGGTGAAAAGGTGGATTCAGCTGGACGCCACCCAGCTTTCCAGGCTTGCGTTAGTACCAGCAGAGTTATCTTTCTGAGCACTTTGCTGTGTTGTGGCATCTGGGACCAGAGCAGCAAAATCCCATGAAGTTCACTGTTGCTTTTACTGCAGGACTAGATGAGATACTTACTGTAGGTTTTGGGACCCCAAATCGCTTTTTGTTCTTAAAAAAAATTTTTTTTTCTTAAGATTTTTAAGCTGTGCTTTTCTTCTGAGAAACTGGATTGCTTTATCTGACAATCACTTAAGGACTTAAATGCTCAGGTTTTCTTTCATCAGCTATGACTTGGACTCGACCAGCAAAGTTGGGGTTCCCGCCCTTGGCTTCAGCTTCTCTCCCCACCCCGATTTCCACTTCCTGCTTTCTCTAGTGACCTTGTGCCTTCTCCAGCTTTCAGACCTGGCTCCAGAACACCATGGCCGAGGTGGAACTGGCCACTGCGCGGCTGCCCAGCCTCAACAACCGAGTCAGCTACGCCGTCCGCAAAGTCCACACCATTCAGGGTGGGTAGGGCGCTGCCAGACTGCCTGGCCCCACTGCGCTCTCATCCGCCCTCCTGCCTGTCCTGCGGTCCACACGCCTTTTCTTTGTCTCCCCTTTCTCCTCCACCAACTCAACCGTCAGTGTCTGCCTTTTCTCCCCCAGGCCTGATGGCTCGAAAACTGACCCTTGCTCAGCTGCGCCAGGAGAGGGACAGGTGACACTGGGCTCTTTGAGGTGGATCGGGAGAGAGGGGTGGGCGCTAAGGTGCTGGTTGCTGGGACCCCAAACAGTGCTGAGCACAGAGAGAGGGTGCTTAGGGTCAAGCCCCAGGGTAGTTCCTGCCAACCTTGTTTCCCTTCTTTGCCTCAGCCGCCCACCCCCACCACCCACCTTAGATGTGAGCCTCGAGTTGGAGCAGTTGCGGGAAGAGCGGAACCGCCTGGATGCAGAACTGCAGCTGAGTGCCCATGTCATCCAGCAGGAAGTGGGCCGGGCCCGGGAGCAAGGTGCACCTGAGCCTGACGGGCCAGTGGGCACATCCAAGCTGGGGAGGGGAGCCAGGGCGATGAAGAGCAGGCTGCGCTGGGGGGTAGCGGCCTGGTGAGCACCGTCTCTTCCCAGGGGAGGCTGAGCGGCTGAAGCTGAGTGAGGTGGCCAGGCAGCTGGAGCAGGAACTGCAGCGCACCCAGGAGTCCCTCGCCAGCGTGGGGCTGCAGTTGGAAGCAGCTCGCCAGGGCCAGCAGGAGAGCACAGAGGAGGCTGCCAGTCTCCGGCAGGAGCTGACCCAGCAGCAGGAAATCTACGGGCAAGGTGTGCGGGAGGGCAAGGTGTGCGGGAGGGCAAGGTGTCCGGGAGGGCACGGGCCTCTCCTGGAAGGGGTGGGAGCCACCCCCCAGGTCTCTGAGACACGCGGTATCTGCACCTTCACCTCAGCCCTGCAAGAAAAGGTGACTGAAGTGGAAAATCGGCTACGGGAACAGCTCTTGGAGACAGAAAGGAGGCTGAATGATGCTCGACGGGAGCACGCCAAGGCTGGTAAGGTTTGCCAGGGTGGGCGTGAGCTTCCGGGAAGGGTCTCTGGCAGTATGCAGGTAACAAAGCTACCGAGGAATGAGCGCAGGTGATTCACAGATGGAGAGCCAGCACCCCACATGGCCAGCTCCTCCCAGTCACTCCCAAGAGGCCTCCAGCAGCCAAATTGACATCTCATGACAACCCCCGCCCTGACTTTAGTAAGAGAAATTCTAAACACCTAGACAAGTTACATGTTCTAGGTGTAATAAAGACGATATAATAAATTTATTTAAAAATGAAATTTATTTATGCATACAAGAACAGGTCAGAGGTGCAGAGGTGGTGAGAGGACTCACCAAAGTCAGAGTGGGGAGCAGAACAGGCAGATTGACAAATCTGCTGAGGGGAGCAGCGGGCGGGTCAGGAGAGGTCTGCCTCGCCATGTGGGTCAGCTCCCTGGCCGGGGATTTGAGGTTAGCTTCCCAGTGCTGTGCTTTAACCCACTGTGCCACCAGGCGGGCTCCCAGCAGTTAATTTTTGCCACATTTGTTGTTTCTCTGTACATACACTATATATACATTTTTTTGAATCAGTTAAGGTTGCACATATGAATGTTTAGCTGTGTCTCCCACAAAGGGGAAATTTTTTTAATCTATATAACCTCAATACCATTATCAGACTTGAAGAAAATGGACATTGGGTCTCTCTGGTGGCCTTGGGGTTAAATCTCACTGCTGCCACCCCTACAGCCTGAGTTTGAGTCCAGCCAGGGAGCTGACCTGGCCCATAGATCTCTCCTGTCTCGCCCGCTGCTCCCCTCAGCAGTGTTTCGGTGTTCTGCTCCCAGCTCATCTCTAGTGAATCACCCCCTCATCTCTAACCTATGACCCAGATCTATGTATAAATAATTAAATCTTAAAAAAAAAAAGGGGGCTCTCCCTGGAATCGCAACCGGTTAAAGCATGCATTATGAAGCTCTCACCAGCCACTGCAGCATGAGTTCGATCCCTCACCAGGGAGCTGACCCACATGGTGCGGCAGACCTCATCTGACCCTCCCACTGCTCCCCTCAGTAGTGTGTTTCAGTAACCTGCCTGTTCTCCCCACTCTGTCTCTGGTGAATCCTACCACCCACCACATCTCTGACCTGTACCCCAGTTCTGTAAACATACATAAATAAAATTAAAAAAAAAAAGAAAATGAACATTAACTACACAAAACCTAATGTCCAGTGCATATTCAGATTTCCCCTGGCCCCTTGGGCCAGGAAGGTCCAAGGATGGGGAAGGTGCCTGGGTTCTCTGACTCAGGATCCTGGAACACGAGCCACTCCCCTGACCCCTCTACCCCCAGTAGTAGAAGAGACTGAGAGGCACAGAGGGTAAGTGGCTTCCTGCGCCAGTCCCCTCTGCCCTGGCTTCCTCGCAGTGGTGTCCCTGCGCCAGATGCAGCGCAAAGCCACCCGGGAGAAGGAGCGGAACCAGGAGTTGAGGCGCCTGCAGGAGGAGGCCCGGAAGGAGGAGGGGCTGCGGCTGGCCCAGCGCGTGCAGGAGTTAGAGAAGGACAAGAACATCATGCTGGTAGGGGTGCTGGCCCAGGAACCAGACCTCTTGACCAGTGGGAGCAGGGAGCGAGAGGGAAGGGGAGGCTCTGCCCAGCCGGTGGCGTTTAACCCTCTCCTTCCCAGGCCACCTTGCAGCAGGAGGGTCTCCTCTCCCGTTACAAGCAGCAGCGGCTGTTGGCCGTTATTCCCTCCCTGCTGGATAAGGGGACACCTGTGGAGCCCAGCCCCAAGCCCCCAGGGTGGTCAGCGCCCGCACCTCCAGCAACGGTTCTCCCCACCAGGGAGTCCATAAAAGGTAAAGGGTGGCTTTCCAGACCTCTGCTCCAGGCACTCCTGGACTCGGAGGGAGGCGCTGTCTGGTGACTCTGGGGCACCCTGCCTCGCAGCCACACTGCCTTGGACTGGGGAACCTGCTCTTAGAACGTCCACCTCAGGGAAACCCTGTTCCCTGCACGGTAACCGTGACATTCTTCTGTGTGGCTCCAATCTGTTGGGGTCTTCTCTCCTAGGGTCCCTCTCTGTTCTGCTTGATGACCTGCAGGACCTGAGTGAGGTCATTTCCAAAGAGGAAGCCATTTCTCAAGGAGACACCCGGGACTCTCTGGCTCCTGTCTACGGCTGAGCAGAGTGCTCAAGGGTGGCCCAAGGGGCCGGAGGGTCATGGAGAAGTGGGCTGGGGTCAGGGGTCAGCCTGGCCCTCTTCTCCAGCTGGCTGCCCTCCAGACACCAGACACCAAAGTGTGAGGTGTGTTTGAACTCTGTGGCTCAATAAAGGTGATACAGAAGCAGCCACTGTTTGGCCTCGTTTTCTCTGGGTATAATAATGAGGGCATTTGCCCCCTAGCCATCTCTTCCCAGAAGTGGGCCCGCACAAAGCTCTTTCTCCAAATGGTTTCTTTTCTAGATCCCATTCCTAGACTGCTTAGGAAAAATCTTTTGAGGAACTTCAGGCTTTCTTCTTAGTTTTTGTCTTAAAACTCTATAAGATGATCAGCGCTGGGAGTGAGGAAGGTACAGTAGTCACTCATCCAAGAGAGGGGAGCAGGCCAGCCCTTGCCCCCAGGTGCTTCCGTCCGTGGCAAGTGCCTAAGTGAACTCGCAGGTGCGTCTGGAACCAGTGCTGTGAAGAAAATATATATGGCCGTGATGGGATAGAGGAGACTGATGTGGGCCCGGTTTCAGGACAGGGTCTTCTCAGGAGAGGACGTTGTTCTAGACCTGAGTGAGACGGAGCAAATGGGGAGGGAGGAGGCTGCAGAGGCCAAGGCCTGGCCAAGTTTGGACTTAATTCTAAGTGCATAGAGAGCCCTTGGAGCATTACTAATAACAGGGAGACAGCCGCACCATTGGGCTTGCATTTTTCAGACATGTGCTGGCTGCTGGGGGGAGGGTGTGGGTGTGGGGGAGGGATGAAGTGTGGGAGAATGGAGGCCTATTAAGAAGGTGGGGGACTGAGAGGGACAGTCAGAGGAAGCAGAACAGCAAGGAACAGCCTGGGGCAGAAGTAACATCTATTTTGCATACATCTGAGAGATCAGACAGAGGAGTCCTGGAAGAAATTTGGGGGTTCCCTAAAGGACTTGAACAAAAGACAGACTGACCCCTGAAGGATGAGGGGAGGGTGGTGGTGGCAAATCCAGGAGCAGGGGAGGAGTCACACAGAGAAGATTGCAGAGGAAGAAGGAAGAACTTAACTGGATGGGGAGCTGAGGCAGCGTCTTCCTGAGCCTCTGGACGGGATGGAGTCAGCCTGGGGAGAAGGGGTCAAACCGTGCAGGTTTCCTTCCTCATTTGCAAGCACCTCAGGTGGCTCTCCCATGACGTTCCTGGAGGTCACTGTGTGGGAAGCCCTCTGTCTGCATGCCAGGAGATGCTGTGTAGGACAGCCGTCTTCTGGGTCCTGGAGCAGGTTTGAGGAAGAAAGTAGCCCCTTCCCTGCAGTGTGTGGGGAGCTTGGGATACTTCCTGAGACGTTCCTGGCTGCATCCCAGCTGTTCAAAGGAATCAACCCTTCCTCCCCATTCACCCCTTTCCCCTGCGTCCTGCCTCCTGGCCCCTGTAATTACGCTGCTTCCCAACGCAAGGCCTGCTCCCATTCCTTGGCTTCTAATGACTTCGAGGGATGAAAGGTGGAAACCCCTGTGATTAGAGAGATGACACGTGGGTATTGATTGATGCAGGGTGTGTGTGGAGGGGACAGGAAAACAGGTGGGGTGACCAAGGTCTAGATCATTCACAGAGTGGGTGCCTGGGTCCTGGGCTGGCTGACTAAAATGAGGGACGCCACCAGCAGCGGTTACACATCAGCATGGCCTTCCAAACGAGTTGGACAAGTTACGTCCTGATGGAAATCCTTGTGTCACTGGGCAGGCCCCTCCCCAGAGGGTGGCCTCCTCCTCTCCCTCTTCCCCTATAAAGCCTCCTGGAGTTTCCCAGGCATCCAGACTCAGCCCACCCCTGGCTTTGGGGGCAAGAGACAGCCATGATGCTCAACTGGAAGCTGCTGGGGGTCCTGGCCCTTTGCCTGTGCACAGGAGGTGAGCTGGAAATGGGGGCCAAGAGTGCAATTTGGGGTCACAAGGGGGGGTCAAGATGAGGTGAGGCTGAGGGTGAGCTGGATGCACAGGGCTGGAGAAGAGCCTGAGGATTTACTGGCCGGAGAGCTGCGGGTTGCATGCTCTGCGGAAAAGTGCTTTAGCTCAGACTGAACCTGTGCCGGCTTGGGTGTAGCTCCACACGGGGTTAGATCAGGCCTTGGCTGTGCCTGGAGGATTCATCAGACCGCGTTAAGGAGAGTGGATCTCGGCTAGGGATGGGGCCACTTGGGGTCCCGGCGAGGACCATTTTAGGGACCATGCTAGCGGGGAGTCCCGACCAGTGTTGGGTGGAGCTAACTGGGGGGAGGGGTCCTATCAGTTTAAAGCTGATCCTGCTCGGTTCAGGACTGGGTTTTCATGGGATTTTACGGTCACTTAGGCAGTCTGTAAATGTGTGGAGACCTCTTTGAGAGATGAGCTTGTGGGGTCAGCTTGGGCTGTGGCCATGGCAGGGAGGTGGTCCTTGGGTCTGTCACTGAGGGGGATGGGCAATTGCAAGGGCCCCCTCTCACTTTTCTCCTTCCTCCTCTACAGGGATCTCAGCCAGTGGAGACCACCCCTCTCCTCCACCCACAGAGGCCAGTGAGGAGGGCTCCCCCACATTGCCTCAGGGCCCCCCAATCCCTGGTGACCCCTGGCCAGGGGCACCCCCTCTCTTTGAGGACCCTCCACCTCCAGGCCTCAATCGTCCCTGGAGAGACCTGCCTGAGCCTGCAGTCTGGCCTCCTGAGCCCCCCACAACCACTCCTCCTCAGCCTCCCCGGCCTGATGACCCCTGGCCTGCAGGACCTCAGCCTCCAGAAAACCCCTGGCCACCGGCCCCTGAGATGGACCACAGACCTCAGGAGGAGCCAGACATTGACCCACCCCGGGAAGAGTACAGATAGCAGGGGACCTCCCCAACCCCCTACCCCCCCAAACCCCCTCCCCCTGTGTCCAGGCAGAGCGCACCTGAGCCCATTCTGCTCCCCAGATTCCCCTGACTTCCTCCCAGTTTGGCCCCTTGAATTCCCTTTCTTGTTCCTTCAATTTTTTTTTTGTTCTCAATATTTTCTGTCACCTCTTGAGATCTGTGTTTAGTCCCCTCACTTTCCCTCTTTTTTTCTCTTGCAGCCTCAGCTACACCCCTACCTCAATTTCAGTCCTCTCCCCTCACAGCTCTTCTTCCCCATCTGGGGGCAGGGCTGGAGCTGGTGACACTGTGTTCTCTGCTTCCACCTGGTGGTTGGAAGCGGGAAGTGTCAGGAAACGATGGTGCTTCCATCAAATGGAAAAATAAAAACCATGTTTTCTTAATTTTGTTTTTAAGATTTATTTTATTTTATTTATGCATACAAGCACTATGGTCTAGGCTAGAGGTGAAGGGGATGAGGGTATTAATCAGAGGCAGAGTGGGGAGCAGAACAGGTGAATCCACTGAAATAAACTGCTGAGGGGAATAGCTGGATGGGTAAGACAGGAGAGGTCTGCTGGGCCATGTGGGTCAGCTGCCTGGCCTGGGATCGAACTAGTGCTAAGGTGGCTGTAGCAACATGTTGTGTCTCCAGGGAGGGCCCTTATTTATTTATTTATTTATTAAGATTTATTTATTTATGTAGAACAGGGGTACAGGCCAGAGGCTTGGCTGAGGTATGAGAAGATTCACCAGAGACAAAGACAGAGTAGGGAGCAGAACAAATAGAATGACTGAAACACACTGCTGAGGGGAGCATCAGTGAGACAAGAGAGCTCTGCTGAGCCATGAGTCACTTCCCTTGTCTGTCAGAGATGGAGTTCAAGTTGCAGTGGCTGGGGGTAGTTTGATAGTGCTGCCTTTAACCCTTGCACCACCAGGCAGGCCCTAAGAAATGTATTTTCAAAGAGCATTTGTTTTTCTATTCAATCATTGTGGATATTTGTTGTTTTGATCAATTGTGTTTTGTGATCATTGTAATTATAACCCACTGTGGAATAACTGTTTTTTTTTTTTTTTTTTTTAAGATTTATTTACAGGCCAGATGAGCAGGGGCTGTGAGAGGATTTACCAGAGGCAGAGTGGGAAGAAGAACAAGCTGACTGACAAAGTACACTGCTGAGGGGAACAGCGGGCAGGCCAGGAAAGGACTGCCGCACCATGTGGTCACCTCTGGGGCAGGCGGGGATCGAACTCATGCTGAAGTGGCTTTAGCTTCTTAGTGCTGTGCTTTAACCTGCTGTGCCACCAGAGAGGGCCCCCATAAGACTTTTTTTTTTTTTAAAGATTTATTTATTTGTGCATACAGAACTGGGGTACAGGCCAGAGGCTCAGGGGTGGTGAGAGGCTTCACCAGTGACAGAGGGGGAACAGAACAGGCAGATCGACGAAGTACACTGTTGAGGGGAGCAGCGGGTGGGTCAGGAGAGGTCTGCCACACCATGTGGTCACCTCTGGGGCAGGCGGGGATCGAACTCATGCTGAAGTGGCTTTAGCTTCTTAGTGCTGTGCTTTAACCCGCTGGCCACCAGGGAGGGCCCCCATAAGACTTTTAAGTGTGAAAAACAGTTATTCCGGCCCTCCCTGGTGGCGCAGCAAGTTAAAGCACAGCACTAAGAAGCTAAAGCCACTTCAGCATGAGTTTGATTCCTGCCCCAGAGGTGACCCACATGGCGCAGCAGACCTCTCCTGACCCGCCCGCTGCTCCCCTCAGCAGTACTCTTCCACAGTCGGCCTGTTCTGTTCCCACTCAGCCTCTGGTGAATCCTCTCACCGCCCCTGCATCTCTGGCCTGATCCCCAGCTCTGTATGCACAAATAAATAAATCTTTAAAAAAAAATTTAAAAAAAGTCTTATGGACACAGAAAATATAAATTTACACATAGTATATATAGTTGCAGAGATAGACAATAAATCAATTTCCAAAAAAATACAATAAAATACAAAAAAAGTGATATGGTGAAAAAATATTTTATTGAGATGAAACTTGTGGAAATTAATATACAAAAATCTCATTCAAGTGAGTTCAAGAGGCCAGGAGAGCGCCCACATGTGTGTAACATCAAACTACAGTACCCACTATGCCTTGCATCCCTACAGGAAGTGATGCTACTTCCCAGGCCCAGCGAAAGGAAGGAGGGTCATCTCAGCTCCCCAGGGTTGATGGCTCTAATTCTAGGGAATGCAGCAGTGTCTCTCCATGACACTGCACTTTACTTTTTTTTTTTAAGGTTTATTTATTTATGCATACAGAACTGGGGTACAGGCTAGAGGTGTGGTGGGTGAGAGGATTCACCAGAGACAGAGTGGGGAGCAGAACAAGCAGATTGACGAAGTACACTCTGAGGGGAGCAGTGGGTGGGTCAGGAGAGGTCTGCTGCGCCTTGTGGGTCAGCTCCCTGGCTGAGGAATGAATTGGTGCTGCAGTGGCTTCGGAGAGCTTCATAATGCGGTGCTTTAACCTGTTGAGCCACCAGGGAGAGGCTGACACTGCACTTTCCAAACAGCCATTTTTGTGTGTGTGTTCTTTTCCATTTTGTTGTTTTTTTGTTGTTGTTTGTTTGAAGTCAACAAACTACAGTGAAAGTAGACTAAATAAAGAAAAATAAACTCAAAAAAAAAGAACAGGTAAATTTACTGATTGGCTAAAGGAATTGTTCGTTTATTGAAGAGTTTAATGAATTGCAAAGGCTATATGATAATATATTCCCTCTGTTACTTAAAAAATATACTCATTCCAATATTTAAACTTATGATTAGAAATGTTTGGTGTTGACTTAGTAGTGTGTGTGTGTGGTTGGGTGGTACATAGTTTTTCACAGTTCCTTAAGGGAGTATTTGAGCAGAAAAGTTCAGAGAGCAGATCTGAGATCTCAGTGACTGGGTCTGAAGAAGGGCTGAAAGAAATTGAGGGTGCATCACCTTGAAAATACACTGTGGGGCCCTCCCTGGTGGTGCAGTGGGTTAAAATGTAAAGCTAAGAAGCTAACGCCACTCAGCACGAGTTCAATCCCCACCCCAAAGGTGACCCACATGGCACGGTAGACCTGCCTGCTGCTCCCCTCAGCAGTGTACTTCATTGATCTGCCTGTTCTGCTCCCCACTCTGTCTCTGGTGAAGCCTCTCACTGCCCCTGAGCCTCTGGCCTGCACCTCAGTTCTGTATGAATAAATAAATCTTAAAAAAAAAAAAAAACAACAACACTCTGTGGGCTCATCAAAACCTATCTGTATGTGGGACCTTCCTAGCCCGTGCAGGGGTTAAAGACTTAGTGCTATCAAGCTGTTGCTGTGCTGCAGCTGAGTTCTATGCCCGGCCAGGGAGCTGACCCACATGGCACAGCAGACCTCTCCTGTCTCACCTGCTGCTCCCCTCAGGAGTGTATTTCAGAGATCTTCCTGTTCTGCTCCCCGCTCTGTCTCTGGTGAGTGCTCTCATCATACCCCACCTCTAGCCTACACTCCAGTTCTTGTATAAATAAACAAATAAAGGAAAACTTAAGAAAAAGAAGACCTATCTATGTGTGGAGATTTTTCAAAACACTAAAAATAGATCTACCATATGGCCCTACAATTAGCTGCTAGGAATCTACTCAAAGGACATAACAACACTAATCTGAGAGCCTCCCTGGTGGTGCAGGGGTTAAAGACAATGCTATTAAACTCTTGGCAGGCCAGAGAGGTGACCCACAGGGAGTAGCAGACCTTTCCTGCCTGGCCCACTTAGTCAATCTGCCTGTTCTGTTCCCCACTCTGTCTCTGGAATCATGTCACCCCCTGCACCTCTGGCCAGTACCCTAATTCTTACATGCATAAGTAAATAAATCTTTTAAAAAAAGAAAACACTAATATGAAAGGAAACTTGCACTCCTATATTTATTGCAGTGCTATTTACCAGAGCCAAAATATGGAAACAACCCAAATGCCTCAAAACAGATGAGAAGCTCAAGAAGATGTAGTGCATATACAAAATGAAATACCACTCAGTGATCCAAAAAGATAAAGTCATGTCATTTGAGGCAACATATATGGAGCTGAAAGGGATTATGTATAGTGAAATTAATCAGACAGAAAAAAAAAATATCAGGTGGTTTCACTTATGTGTGGAATATAGAGATTTTGAACGAAATGGTCAGGATAAAAACAAAACTTGCAAGCTGACCATAGAAGTGAGACATCGCAGGGAGGGAGGAGAGTCAGTCACCACAGGGGAGGGAAGAGAATAAGGGGCTGTGGAGATGGTGGTGGGAGAATGTAGGGGCTACTCCTGGGGGAGAAATCAATTCAAATACTGTCTCAAAATGAACAACGATGTAAAAAACTTAATATAAAAAAAAGTAAGAAGCAAACAAAACAAAAATACCCTATCTGTGACCGGTTTATGTACACACATACACCGCATACACACACCCAAACCCCACCCTCCCACCCCACCCAACATTTCAGCTGGAACTGTAGACGTGAGCCTAGAATTTAATAGGCCCCAAAGTGAAGAAATTCACTCATTCATTAATACATCCACTAATATCAAGTGCCATGAGAAAATATGTAGAATAAAAAGATACAGTTCCCACTCTCAGGAAACTTAAAATTAAGCCCGGGAAACAGAATTTATATACAAAGTTACATAACAACGTGACAGACAGCAGGATGCACGTAATTAAATAATTACACGTGTAAGTGCCCAATTAATAGTCTTGGCAGTAAATGCTTTGAGCTCAGAAGACTCTGGGGGGCTGGAATAAGCCTGGAAGGCTTCCTGGAAGAGGTGCTGGGGGGGAGGGGCGGATCTCAGGGTGGGCGGGAGTCTCGGGCGGGGCACAGCCCCTCGCTGCTGCTGGCGG
>NW_004567162.1:154470-174313 GCF_000260355.1 Condylura cristata
CCCCCCCGTTCTGGGCTTAGCCTAAGGGCCGAAAACTCCGAGGCTGGTCCTCCTTCCTGGATGCCGGGCCTCATGGAGCAGAGGCAGTTCTCAGCATTTCTTGGAATTCTTTCACTTTGCAGTGCCTGCTGACTAGGGAAGGCCTGGGAAAGATTCTTCCGCTCAAGCAGCAGAGACCACCCCTCCACCCCACCCCCACACCAGAGGCTGGGAGGAGGATGCCCCAACATTGCCCCCCCCCCCATACCTGGTGATATCTAGCCTTGGCCATCCCCCCTTTGAAGACCCTGCATCTCCAGGCCCCAGTGGCCCTGATTCTGGGTCTGGTCTTGAGGCGTGTTTGTGGGGTCAGTTTAGACTGTGGTCTGTCCCTGAGAGGTTATGTCCCTTAGTCAGTAGCTGGGGGCAAGGGAGTGTGGCCCTCCTCACCTCTTTCTCCTCCCTGTAAAGTCATCTCAGACACTGGGCCTCTGAGCACCCCACAACCAGTTCCTCTTTAGCTCCCCATTCTGATGACCCCTGGCCTGGAAGACCCTAGTCTCCAGAAAACACCTGGCCGCCTGACCCTGAGATGGATGCAGATGTCACGGGGAAGCCAGAGAGGAGAGTACAGATAACATGATCCCAGAGGCACCCCTTGACCCTCCAAGAGGAGAGCACAGGTAGCATGAGGCACCCTGGTGTCTGAGACACAGGAGAAAGTGAGGGAAAGGAGTGCCAGTCCCTGATGCCACCGGGCGAAGAGCTGGGGCTCTCTATATCCTGCTAGTTAACTTCCACCTTGGGCTGGCTTCCTTGTCTTCCTCCCCTGTAAGGTGTCAGCTTCTGTGGGCAGAGACTACCTGTCTGTCTTTATGCCCTACCTGTCTGTATCCGCCCTAAAAGGTGATCCACAAAGCCTGCCCCACTTCGCAGGTGAAGAAACAGCTCTGGGGTAACACCAGTCTGAGACATGGCACGTGCTGATCAAGGCGGGGTGCAGGAATGCCTGGCTGTCGGCCAGTTCTTCCCAGTTTGATGAAATAGGTGGGTGAATGGGAGAAAGAAGGGGGAGGAGGCATGGGACTGGAGTGTTTACGACCTATTAATAGACAGCAGGACTGGCTCCCAGCACGGCGTGTTTACCATCTGGGAGGAGGCTGAGTGGGATCGCATGGCGAGCTTGTCCATACAGGGGCCCATTGTGCCGGGTTATTCGTTCAGATTGGACAGTGCTCATCCTCCCCCTCTTCCGTGGCTGACCTCACCTGGGAATGAATGTGGTGGGAACATGGTTACGTTTTATGTCAACTTGGAGTCACAGAATTAAGTACCAGTGAGGATCACAGCTCTGGAGAACAATAGGAGGCAGGTAGTCGGCTGGCCAGTGAGAGAAGAAGCCAGCACTATATCATGGTATAATCTAATTATAGAAGCCAAGTTTACCCTGAAAAAGCCCGGGGCACCACCCTCAGCCTTTGGGCAGGCAGGTGATACTTTGGCCTAGACAGGAACATGGTTGTCTGCTCTTCTTTGAAGTTCTCTAGGCAGGGAAGCTCCAAGCCACTCTTGTTCATTCAGTGCCAGCCCCTGGTCATTTACTGGGGTAGTAGGGTGGTGATGGGCCTGGGGGTACTTCCAGCCCTCCCTGCCCTCTAGGAGCTCTGTGTGCAGGGAGAAACAAACTTGTAAATGCTGGCAGTAAAACGTGATAAGAGTTAAAGAGAGAGGGGCACACCCTGCGGTGGGAGCAGAGGGAAGTGCTAACTCATGCTGACGCCCTCTGCCTGAGGCTAGCTTCGGTATAGACCCTGCTCTTACTGTGCATTTTCTTTCCTTATCTTCAATCAAGTGCCCACTGGGTGCCCGGAACTGGCTCTCAAACATATCGAATTAAAGCAAATCCATGTCCTAAGGTGTTTCTCCCTAGTCTTCTCAGACTTAGCACCCTCAGGCTCCCTTTGGAGCAAAATCTCTGACTTGCCATGGATGCAGGAGGGTGTAGTGTTTGTTGAAAGCATCGCACTGACCCACGGCCTTGCCACTCCAATGCCACCTGTTCTTGTGTGACCTTGGAATGTCACTTTAAGGGATTTCTCTCTCTTTTTAAGATTTATTTATTTATGCATATAAGAACTGGGGTACAGGCCAGAGGTGTGGGGGTTGAGACAGAGCAGGGAGCAGAACAGGTGGACCGACCGAAATGCACAGCTGAGGGAAACAGCAGGTGAGACAGGAAAGGTCTGCTGGGCCATGTGGGTCAGCTCCCTGGCCGGGTATCGAACTTGTGCTGCAGTGGCTGCAGATAGCTTCATAGTGCCGTGCTTTAACCCCTTGCGCCACCAGGAAGGCCCACACTTAAGGGATTTCTTTTGTAATTCCCGAAGTCCCACTGGATGTTGAGAGCCTGGATTCCTGCTGTGGGGGTGTCCAGGCAGTGTCACTGCAGGCGGCCTGGAGACCCTGCTAAGTTTCCCCCCACCCCCAGTCCTCCTTGTCCTGCCTCTAACATCACGACCTCCAGCCTGCACCTGGCCACACTTATGCCTCTGAGACACCCATGTTACCTGCCAAGGTGAGTGAGACAGTGAACTGAAGGGGGCTCTGGGGCCCTCGGGAAAACACCACAGGTTGCTTGGTCAAGGGGCCACAGGCTCATTCTGTTCCTTCTCTCGTGGATATTGATGATGATCCTGCCAATAGCCAGGCAGAGCTCTGGAACTGTGGATCCGGCAGGGAGCAGAGAGGGGCCCTCCCTGACAGGCTCGCCTTCTAGTGCGGGAGTACGCGAGAGGCAAATAGGATGCTACACGGCAGATAAGGTGTCATGCGCTGATGAGTGAGATAAGTCAGGCAGTGCCTGTGGGGAGATGGCAGGTGACAAGAAATGAATGAAAGGTAGTGAGCCAGGCCTGGGAACAAGCGGGGAGGAGGGATGCCCAGCTCAGCGCCTGGCATCAGGTGAAGTCCCCATCTGCCCCAGGCAGCTCCTGATTCCCGAGGCGGTGTCTGCAGCTGCGAAGCTCACACCATGAGTATTGTTTCCTGGGCTTGTTGAGAGAGTGGCGGTCAGTCCTGCACATGCAGGGTCTGTGCCAGGCTGACAGTCTCAGGGAGTCGTGTTGCTCTCTGGTTCCAGTCCTGGGGTCCGGGACCAGGTGGGGCTGCACCCGGATGCCAGCCTCTCTAGCAGATTCCCCATTTACATCTGACCCTGTGTGCCCGGGAAGCAGCAGGAACCCTGGGCACCTGGGCCAGGAGAAAGCGCCCTGCATGAGGACCTGGCCACGGGGCTCAGACAGGCCACAGAAGGGGAGAGGTTGGCCTAGCCGAACCCATCCTGGCACGAGGGCCACGCCCGCTGGCTCTGCCTGGCACAATTCCTTCCAGCCTCTCCCGCTCCCACACCAGTTGAGGCCGTGGCCTGGCCCTCCCTGCACCCACTCCTGCGCTGTCCCCCAGCTGCGGGACGAAGGCAGGTCTAGTTCTGGGTGAACAATAGCAATAAAAAGCATTAATAGCTACAGTGAAGGAATGACTGTTTAATAGGTGAGCATAATGAGCAGACAAGGATCTGGGGTTTCCCTAGCTCACTCCACAGAACAGGAAAAATATTATTGTGCTGTGGAGCTAATCACAGCTTCTCCGTTCACCTCACAAGACAGGAGGGTGGGGACAGATCAGATGGGACGTACACAGAATGACGGGGTCTTGGCTGGGCAGGCCAGACTGTCCTAATGCTGCTGCAGGAAGGGGGGGCGGTTAGGGGAGAGTATGCGGAAGCAGGTAGACTGGGGGCATACAACCAAATTCTTGGGCTGCCCCTGGCTCTGACCCCCATCCTCATGGCCGTGTCTCAGGTGGGGTGCCCCAGGCCCCTGGGAAGGTGGTAGCGGGCTGTGCGGGGCAAGGAGGGACGTGGAAGAGAGAGGGTAGGTGGAGGCTGAGCAGGCTGTGTTCTGAGAGGTCGGTCCTGGGGGGTGGGGTTGGTGGGGAAGGGGCCACACACATGAATGTATTTTGAGAGAGGAGAAAATATTCTGATGGTACAGACCACACCCGAAGTTGTGACTCTCAGGTCGGGGCAACACGGCAACACGTTATGCTGGGATGGATTCCCTGCAGCGGCCCACCCACTTTTTTGTTTAAAGAGTTATCTTTATTTATTTATGCACACAGGATTGGGGTTTATGCCAGAGGAGCAGGGGGTGAGAGGATTCACCAGAGACGGAGTGGGGAGCAGAACAGGCGGATTGACTGAAACACACAGGAGAGGTCTGCTAGGCCATGGGGGTCATCAGCTCCCTGGTGGTAGGCATAGCTTTATAGCACTAAGACTTTAACCCCTGCACCACCAGGGAGGCCCCACCCTGGGAACTTTTAAAGTGCACAGCACTGACCTGCCCTATAGGTTTCAGGCAAATACCTCATGCAGGAGGGAGCCCAGCGTCCCACAGCGGCCACGTGAGTGCTGCTCTTTGTTCATGGAAGTGCGTTTCATCCCTGGAAGAAAAGAGATCATCCATGGAGACCAGAGAGGCTCAGAGACGGTCACCCCTAAGGAATGAGGGCGGGCCAGATGGGCACAGGAGAGGGCAGGGTGACTGGCTCTGTGTCAGCGTCCAGTTCATATGCCTGCTGCGTCCCCACCCGCCAGACCACTTCTGGCGGCCAGGCCTCAGCACGGGCGAGGGCTTGACTGCAGTGGATGAGGCTGGGAGGGGCAGAGGCTATGGAAACCGGGGTGTGGAGATGAGCTCCAGAGAGGAAGGGCGGCCTGAACATACTCATTCATTCATCCTTGTGTTCCAGAAAATCACCCAGCGCCTCCGTGGCGGAGGGCTGGACGTCAGTGACCAGACACGTGCTCTGCCCTACTTGTGCCACTCCAGGGCCACACTTTGGGGTCAGGTGGGGGCTGCGGAGTCAGTCTGAGAAGAAGGCACAGGGGCAGCCGTCTTGGTCTGTCCTGGAAGAAACCGCAGACATGAGTGGGGACTCCTGAGAGGCAGGCAGGCAAGAGGCTACCACTGGGTCAGGTTTACCCAGGCACATCAGCATGCCTGGGCCCACCCAGTAGACCGGCCAGGACTCCTGCATCCCGAAGCCTCCTCTCCAGCCAGAGGGACCAGCTAGGCAGTGTGGGGGTCTCAGGCACCCATCCTCACCACAGGGCAGGCCCAGCTGCGGGGGGGACGGGGCCTTCCCATGTGAGGGAGGAGTGGAGATTCTAGAGGAATGAAGGGAGAAGGGGGAAGAGACAGAGGAGAGGAAACTGCCTTTGGAAACAGAGCGCCGTGCCAAGGAGCGGGCATTCCAGGGCCTGGCCTGAGTGGTTCTGGGCGACTCCTCCATCCTACCCCTCCACAAAATCAGCTCCTCTTTTTCTTGTTTTTTCTCTTCTTATTCTTTTTATTCCCATTTTCCTCTCTCAAGCCCAAGCCCTTGGTCTGCCAAGGACCTTTGTTTGGAAGGTTTGTTCTAGAACTGTCCAGACTTTACAGTCCATGGTCGAAGTGAAGAAGACAGAGGGTCAAGTCGGGAATGGCCGGCGCTACTGACCTACACCCAGGGCTTCTGAACTTTGTGGCTTTGATGACTGTCGGACTCCTGTGTGTAAAGGATGTAGACCGTGGGGAATTGTATGCTCACTCCTATAGGGTTTAAGGAACCACTGAAGTCTGCCCACGGGCTGCTGCCATTCACTGTGGGCCAGTGTCCGCTGTGTGGCTGCGTGGCACCCCCGTGGGCTCTGGAACACCACTTCCTGGGTTTGACTTGTTGTCAAGGCCTTTGCTTATTACGGGCTAGCTGGGCAAATCATTTAAACTCAGTTTCTTCATCTGTGAAATAAAGAGGGAAAACCAGCCTGTAGGGCTATTGTGGGGATGGCAGCAGGGCACTGGGGCAGCCTGGGGCCCATCGCCTGAGGTCTGCAGGCTGGAGGGGTGTTCTCCTCCCCACCCTCCCCATTCGGACCCTTGGGCTCTGTGCTTTCCGGGTGTTCCAGCTCTCCGCCACCCTGGCCCAAGCAGCCCCCACTGTCTGCCCTGCTGTGCCTCTGCATAAATGCTTTCCCCACCAAGCAAGCCCAGCGCATTCTAAGGAAACCTCGGCACTGCCTGGCTCTGCGTCTGAGCTGCCTGCCCTCTGGCCCTCTCACCACTCCTGAGACCAGGGGACGTCCTGCCACTGCCTTGAAGCCAGTGCTGCTCCTGCCCGCCCTTGCCTCTCCACACTATTCCCAGCTCCTCCAGGGCCAAGTAGTACTTCTTCCTCCTGATTGCAACCTCCAGAACTCAGGCGCATGCGTGGTGACCAGCCCAGTGCCCAGCATGGGATGCAGCCCCGGTGGCCCAGGCTGACCCGAGGTGGAGGCAACCTGTATTCCTTGTAAATACAGGGCATAGGCCCATCCCTCGCCTATGGAAGCCCAAGCCTGGGCTTGATTTTCTCTGTTGGGGGGTTGCCCTGGGCCACCCACACCCTCACCCCATCCATCCGTGGGGGCACTTGCTGGCAGGGTTAGGGTCCACTGTCACTGGGAAGGCAGCAGGCCCACCTGCATGGTCCTGGACGCCGCCTAACTCGGAGCACCTCCAAGGGCGGCCCAGGCCGGGACCGCGCTTGGCCCTTCCCCACCCACTGCACCCCGTTAGCTTTGGGTTGCCCGGCCTGAGTGGAGAGAAGGGCTAGTGGTGAGCATCAGGGACGCCGCACAGTGAAACGGGACTCACCAGGAACAGGGAGAGCAGAGCAGAGAGAAGCTCAGAGGCCCACACACGGGCAGGGCAGGGAGCAGCAGCAGATTTGAACAGTGGGAAGAGGTAGACGGTGTGGACAGGACAGCGGCGAGGAAGCAACGGGAGGAATGTGGTCGCACGGCCGGGGCGGGTGTGTGGGTGGCAGGGGCCTGGCCAGGGGCCAAGAGAGACTGCCTCCTCCGGCTGGCTGTCCTGGCCAAGGTCTGACAGCACACAGGAGGGATGGGGAGACGTGATCAAGACAAACGCCACCTCTGTTAGTGCTGGAAAAGAAAACCCCACGGCCCCCGCCCCCTGTTCCTTCCCTCTCCCCACTCATAAAAGTCCCTGCACCCACAAGTTTCTTTGCGCCCACACATCTCCAGCTTCTCTCGGTCACTCCCTGCCCTGCTCCCAGGGCTCCCTGCCTCCTGGAGACAGAGCCAGCAGGGCCTGAGAGTCTAGGGTGGGAGCAGACATGGCGGGCTGGGAGGCGCCCAGGAACTGAGGCTCAGCAGTAGAACTCATTTTAAATAGCTTCCCTGTCTGCTGCTCTTTAGGAAGATGAGGGGGTGTGTGTTGCCAGGGACTGCCTTGGTGGCTGCGCTGGACTCTGCATAGAGCCAGGGGCTGAGGTAGCGCCCATGTGATTTGCTGCCCCCAGTGGAGGACACAGACGGGACACAGCAGCTCATCTGCTGAGACCCTGTGCCAGGAAGGCTGCCATGTTACTTCTCTGATAATTTCACGTTTGATCTTCACATGCATATAAACAGGTATGATTAGAAATATTACAATTTAGATGAGGATGCTGTCATTCAGAAAGGTGGGGATGCCCGAAGCCAGGGACTGGCTGGGGCTTGAACCCAGGTTGCCCTGACTCGAAGCCATCGCTCCCGGACACACTCCCTCAGTCCTCTGCAGGGACACTCCTCCATGACCTCCTCTCTCTATAGCGCCCAGAGCTCCTTTTCTTTCCTGCGCCCCCGTGAGTGCTGGCAGACAGGCCAGAGCCAGAGAGCTGCTAGTCATTAGCCGCTTGTGGCTATTTCAATTCATCAAAATTAAGCCAAACTAAAAACTCAGTTCCCTGGTCGGCTAAACTAGCCCCGTTTCAAACACTCAGTAGCCACCTGTGCCACACAGGACCGCATGGATCCAGCGTCACCACGTCAACGGTCCTGTGGTCAGCACTGGGCTGGGGTAGAGGCAGGACAGGAGATGGCAGAATGGGAGAGCCCCAGCAAGGCCTGGGGAGTTTGGGAGTGAGGGTCTGGGTGAGGGGGCAGCCAGAGGCCTGGTGGGCCCGGAGAGGGAGGAGGCAGCAGGTTGGCCCGACGCCGGCCCTTCCCTCCGATACTGATACTCTGGGCAATACCAGTGAGCAATTAACTGGCTGGGGTGGGGCCATGGCCAAAGCAGGAGGGAGACAGAGGTGATGAAGTTGGAAACACCTCTGCTCTTAGCAGGTCCCTGGGCTCTGGCCCTCCGGTCCTGCCTTTCCACCTGCCAGCCCTCCTTGATCCTACCCAGCTGTGAGCTGGCTTTCTGTTCGCTCGCTCATCCAGGCCAGGGAGCTAGCTAATGGGCTGCTGGGCCACCACCTCCCCTATTAGCCTTATTAGCCTCTTGCTCACAAACTGGAGTCAGGGTCATCCCCAGCCATGGGGGAGGGGCTGTGAGTGGCCGGTGAGTAACCAAGGCCCAGCTATGACAGGGGTCCCAGCCATTCCTCCAGGCTGAGCTGCTGGGACCCAGCACCCCTCCGGCTTCCCCTGAAACCCCCCAGAAGTGAGAGGCCTGGCTTTCAGAGTGCAGGTTCCTAGTTTCTGAGAGGAAAAAGGGCTCCCTGCCCAAAGGCACACTCGTAGGTGTGTGGTATGCATGGTTCCCGAGTAGGGAATGGGGAGAAAAAAGGGGAGTGTTTGTATATCCGGGGGAGGCGAGTGGGGGCTGAGTGAGGGATCACAAGGAAGGGGCAGAGGGAGCCAGCAGGGCGGAGCAGGCACCTGGGGAAAGGTGAAAGCCCAGCCTGCCTGGGGAGGGCTGGGGAGCTGGCCAAGACCAGGAAGGCAGGAGAGTGAGAGAGCAGGTGAGTGGGCCCCAGGGTGAGAGTGGCCGCCCGGAGTGGGCGGCCATGGGGCAGAGCGCCTGGTTCCGGATTAGGCAATGAGGAGCCAGAGCAGGCCAGGCAGGGAACAGCGCCCTGGGGCCCGTGGCACGGTACCCACACCGCAGGCAGCCGCTCTGCTGCTGAGTAGGCAGATGCCCGGCTGATTACATCAGCACCTCCCGGCCACACCAACTTCCCCCAGGCACCCTCCCCTCCCCACTGTGACTCCTGCCCAGAGAATGTCCATCCTGGCATAAAGGCCCTGGGTGTCCATGAGCTGCCGTCAGACAGGAGGCTGCGCCGTGAAGATGGGCTCCTCTCGGGCATCCCGGATGGGGCGTGTGGGAGGGCAAGGAATCGTGGCACTGCTGTTGGCTGGGCTCCTCCTGCCAGGTAGGAGGCTGGGGACCCTGCAGCTGGGGAGGAGGGTAGCAGACACGGGCCAGGGCACACAGGGGTCCCAGCCAGGGGCCAGGGCAGGGACTGGAGTCTGCCCTTGAGTCTGGGCTGCTCTTCAGGGCCTTGCTGCCTCAGGCAAGTTACCTCAAGGGACTGAGCCTCAGTTCCTGAAACTGAAAAGGGCTAGCATCTCTGTGAGCCTCGCAAGCATCTCTGTGAGCCTCGCCTAAATACTGTCTGTGACAAGTACTGTGGACATGCTAGAGGCTCTGTGAATGCTGGTTGTCATTAGAGCATTGGAAGATGATGGCACATTTTATAGTCATAGCAATCGCTGCTATTTACGGACCCTGTTCCTGTGCTGGGCACTGTTCTAGCACTTTAAAGGCTTTAGATATCAGCGCTTTGGCTCACTAGAAGAAGCCTGTGAGTGAAGACCGGCTTTTCCCACTCTCCCCACAAGGGCATGAGGCTTGGAGCGGCCAGGAAACAAGCTCACAAACCAGAAAGCAGTAAAGCAGGTGCAAACCCAGGCTGTGCAGTTGAGCATGGACGTTTCCAGTAACCTGGCCCGTGGCCCGGGGCTTGGAGTAGACTATGTGGTACCTGAGGGCAAAGGAGGAGAGGAACCCCTGAGACTGGAGGAGCTGAGAAAAGGGGGAATGGGCAGAGTTTGGTGTGGAGGAGATACCGACAGCTTCTTTTTGAGGAGAGAAGGGGGAAACCACAGACTGTGTAGAGCAGCTCATTGGAGGAGAATTAAAGAAGCACGGCAGTAATAAATCACTGTCTGAGGCTTTATGCTTTTTAAAGCAGTTTCTGCGCAAGTCGTCACAGCCGCTGGTACAGCTGTGAGGAAGGCAGGACAGATTCCAAATATGCAAAATGCCTTCCACAGTCTCTGCTGCAGGAGGCCTGAGGGGCTGAGGTGGGGGTGTAAGAAGGGGGGGTGCGGTGAGCTTGGGGCTCCGAACACAGGGTTAAGTCAAGAAGTGACTCCACATCCACGAGGGAGGTAAGGCAGGGGAGGCCGAGGTGGGCCTGGCGGGAGTGGGGGCGGGCGGGTGAGCGCATGATGGCTGTGTGGGGAGAGGGGCGCTGACAGCTGGTAAGACTTGGGAGGGCTGGCCCAGGGGCTGGGCCAGGCCAGGAGAGCAGGGGTGGCTGGGGTGCGGTGTCCTGTCACACTGGTATCAGCAGGTTCTGCTGCAACAGTCTGTGCCCCCACATCCAGCACCCCACCCAGCTTTCCTGGCATGGGCAACCTTGACATGGAAACAGAATCTCCATCCTTGACCAAGCCCTGCCCCACCCAGGGCCGGAGTCAGCTGGTTGCACGCAGCCCCCTGCCACCGACTTCTTCCCCGCCTCGGGGGCTCCTCTTGCTGCCCGTCTCAGCCGTCTGCGGCGCTGTCATTTGTCCACTCTCTTGGTCCCAGTTTTCTCTCCTCCTGGTTTGTGCCCCACCTCTCAGTGCTGGTCCCCCCTGCTCTCTTTCTGGGGTTCCTTCGGGTAGCTCCAGGTGTCCTGCTGCTTCTCTGGTCCCCTCTCTCTCCATCAAGGCTGTCTAGTCAGAGGTCTCATTTTCCCCCCTCTGGTGGGTGTTTGGTCTTCCTTCCTCCCTGCCCCCCAGAACAGTGAAATTGCCTTACTCTGTCCTCGCATGTCAGCCAGTGCCTCCTCCCTTTCCGCTGGCTGCGGACCTCCCTGGGCTCTGCTCAGGGGAGTAACAATGGCAGGTGACAGAGAAGTGCCTGAAAGTCGAGGGAGAAGCCAAGGCTTCGGGTGCTTCCTGACTGCTACCTTTCTCCCCAGGGACCTTGTCGAAGAGCATCGGGACCTTCTCAGACCCCTGCAAGGATCCCTCTCGTATCACCTCGCCCAATGACCCCTGCTTCCGTGGGGGCTCCAGTAACATCAACGGGCACAGCAGCTCCAGCAGTTCCAGCTCTGGCGGTGGCTCCGGAGGCAGCTCGGGAGGTGGCTACGGCGGCAGCTCCGGCGGTGGCTACGGGGGAAGCTCCGGAGGTGGCTCCAGTGGCGGCTCCAGTGGCATTTACAACGGTGGCTCTAGCGGAGGCTTCGGTGGCATTTACGGCGTTGGCGGCGGCTCCGGTGTCGGCTCCCACGCCTCCAGTGCCGCTCAGGGTGGTTCTTCGGGATCTTCAGTATTTAAGCCAGGAACAGGGTATTCCCAAGGCAGCTACTCTGGACCTGGCTCTGGTCTACTAGGCGCCTCCAGCTCCTCCCACTCGGAGAGCGGCTCCTCCCACTCGGGGAGCAGCAGCTACCATTCCGGGAGCAGCAGCTACCCCTCGGGGAGCGGCTCCTCCCACTCGGGGTCTGGCTCAGCCCTGCCAGTCAACGATGGCTCTTCCCACTTTGTGATAAGCTCTTCCCAGTCTGGAGGAAGCTCCAGCTCCGGTTCCCAAGCCTCCTGGAAGTCCGGCAGCAGTGGCGGGAAGGTCAACTCCAACTCGCGCCCCTGTAGTTCAGATATCCCTGACTCTCCCTGCAGTGGGGGGCCCATCGTCTCTCACTCCGGCTCCTACATCTCCAGCTCCCACTCCGTGTCAGGGGGTCAAAGGCCAGTGGTGGTGGTGGTGGAACAGCACGGCTCCGGGGGACCTGGGGGGGCTCCAGGGGGCCCCTGCAGTACTGGTGGCCTTTCAGGCAAGCCCTGCCCTCCCATCACCTCTGTCGAGCAGTCCTACGGCGGCTATGAGGTGGTGGGCGGCTCCTCCAACAGTTACCTGGCCCCGGGCATGACCTACAGTAAGGGCAAAATCTACCCCGTGGGCTACTTCACCAAAGAAAACCCTGTCAGAGGCTCTCCTGGAGTCCCCTCCTTTGCAGCTGGACCCCCCATCTCTGAGGGCAAATATTTCTCCAGCAATCCCATCATCCCTAGCTCTTCCGGTTCCAAGTATCCATCAGGAACATCCTCGGTCATTGTGTTCCAACCAGTGGGCTCTGGGGGCGTCCAGCCCTGCCGAATTGGCTCCATGAGTTCTAAGGGGCCCTGCTCACCCTTCAGTTCCGGAGTCCACAGCGGTTCTAGCAGCTCCAGCAGCTCCAGTTCATCCTATCACCCCTGTGGTGGTGTTTCCCAGGGGCCCTGCTCCTCAACAGGCACGGGCTCCTTCAGCGGCAGCTCCAGCTCTCAGTCAGGCGGCAGGATTATCCTTCAGCCCTGTGGCAGCAGGTCCAGCTCTTCTGGTCAACCTTGCATTTCCGTCTCCTCCTCAACATTGAGTGGGGGTCCTGATGGCTCTCCCCAACCAGATCCCTCAGCCGGTGCCAAGCCCTGCGGTTCTGGCAGCTCTTCCAAGATGCCTTGCCGCTCCATCCGGGACATATTGGCCCAAGTGAAGCCTCTGGGGCCCCAGCTAGCTGACCCTGAAGTCTTCCAACCCCAGGGAGAGTCGCCAGGCAGTGCATAAGCCAGCTTTTCATATACACACGTGCAGTCATGTGCACTCACACACACAGTCCCCCATTGGGAGAAGCCCAGGGGTCCACTCACGGGGTTAGCTCAGTTTTCTGCCTCACTCGCAAGAGAACTGCTGTGCTTTCTCCATGTCAAATAAGGCAGCCTCTCCTTAGCAGCTCTGTTTCCTTCTTTTCCCACATGGTGGGCGCCCTTATCATCCTCTCCTACTTTTTTGAGTCCCATTCTACATCAGTGCTCTCCCTGACAGAATATGCTCACTGTTTCTTTGAAATGGTAGCTACCCTTTCAGAAGTTTAATGGGAATCCGTCAGAATGTCCCAGAATAGTTCTGATGCCTGGACAAGACATTTCCCTTCTCCCAG
Source organism: Condylura cristata (assembly GCF_000260355.1). Lineage (NCBI taxonomy): Eukaryota > Metazoa > Chordata > Mammalia > Eulipotyphla > Talpidae > Condylura > Condylura cristata. Next base: position 167,521 of record NW_004567162.1, read on the forward strand.
TTGCCAGATAAAGCACAATGCAAAACATTTTCTGAAAGCAATAACCACTTTTTACTGGCCTGTCCTGGGCATCTGGTCAGGCCATGTGACAAGCTACTGGGTTCTCACACGCCTCACGCCACACCCACCAGCCTCCTGGGAGAGCTTGCCACACCCTCGTGCTTCCCCACACACCTCCTCAGAAAGTCTCCACCTCAGCTCACCTTTCTGGCTGCCACTTCCCTCAAGACCAGCTATTTCTCTGGGTGAGGGAGATGCTGGGTGTCTGGGGAGGTTGGAGCAGGATCCCTGCTTTCTCTGGATCCTGGACAGGTGTCTCAATAAACTGTGTAAACCAGATACAGACTTTTTGCTTTCTTGGACTCCTGGGTCTCCTCTGAAGAGCTAAGTGAGCTCTTTTATGCCTCTAGAGGTCCCCATGTCCCCATTTTCATCCGAACATTGGTCCAGAATTTCTCAGACCTTAAGGTTCCTCTCACAGTAGACGTAGTAAATATTTGACAAACTGAAAGCAGGGCTACCTGGTTGCCCAGCTCCTTCCTCCCGCTGCTTCCCTCTCTTGCTTCCCTCTCATTGCTGCAGGAAATCCATTTGCTCCCCACTGCCCATTCACCTTTCCATGCTCCCCTCTCCCTAGATGGAGCCCTAATGATTTCCTCCCCCTTCCACCCAAGGTTTTGCTCCTGTACCAGTAGTTTGCCTCACCTTCTATACGCCATTCTCTCTGGGAGTCCTGGGTTTCTGGGACGCCTGGAAGACTGGAACACCCCAGACCAGATTCCTGGTGATTGAGTGGGAGCCCAGGCAGGCGTTGCTCTGGGAGAGGGAGGTGGAGAGAGCAGCAGAGTGTGGCAGCATGTCAGGGAGTGCCACCCAGCACGGTGACTCACCAGCCTGTATAAAAATGCCCCGGCCGTGGCAGACCAGAGCCAACAGTGTCCTCTCCAGCTCCACGCTCTTGTTGTCTCTGCTGGGATTCTCTGGGGTCTGTGGGAGGCAGCGGACCACTGTGGAGAAAGGGAGGGGCTTTTGTGGGAGAAGAAAGAAGGTGGAGGGGGCGGGTGTGACTATGTCCTGGAGACAGACATGGAGAGCTAAGCCAAAAAACTTGCCGTCTTCCAACAAGGGAAGTGGGCTTTGCTGGTCCTTACAGGAATGATCTTACCCAGAGCACAGGTTGCCTATTAGGACCCCTGTTTAGCTGCACAAGAATTCACCCCAGCCCTAGGATCGAACCAATTTCCTATGGTGTTAGCTAGTCCCTACAGGACTATTGATGAAATTCCAAGTTATGAAAAAGGAGGAATGTGTAACATTGACCAGAAATGACCTGGGGTAGCTGAGTCGACCTGCAGAGGTGAAATCAAAGGAAGGGTGTAGAGTAGCCCCGTTTCTGTCATCACTGTGAGTCACCCTTGCTTGGGTATTTGATTTCTGGGCTTAGCTAATGACAGGCGTCAAAGACTTCTTGCAGTTGTGGAGAGAGATAGCCTAGTCAAAAGAACTGGCAGAACTGCCAGCTATCACCCAAAAGGCTGCTGCCCCCCACCTATTGGCCATTCTGGAGAGGAGTGCTTCACTCTTCCAGTAGCTCGTCAGCAGGAGCTAGGGATGCAGCTGGAACAGTAAAATCTAACAGTAAGTATTTAGACTTCATGCAACCAGGAAAACTTAGTCTGGCTGCATTATCAATAGGAGAAGGAAGGCATTTAAATACTTTTTACTGGAAAACTTCCAAATGTACTTAACAGCAAACAGTTAATGAATCCTTATGCTCCCATCCCCCACTTTAGTGATGACCCACAAATAGCAATTTGACAACAGCATTTAAATGTCCTCCCCTAGGCCCTCCCTGGTGGTGCAGCGGGTTAAAGCACAGCACTGAGAAGCTAAAGCCACTTCCACACAAGTTCGATTCCCGCCTGCCCCGGAGGTGACCACATGGTGTGGCAAACCTCTCCTGACCCGCCCACTGCTCCCTTCAGCAGTGTACTTCATGGATCTGCCTGTTCTGTTCCCCACTCTGTCTATGGTGAAGCCTCTCACTGCACCTGAGCCTCTGGCCTGTACCCCAGTTCTGTATGCACAAATAAATAAATCTAAAAAAAAAAAGTCCTCCCCTAAATGCAAATAGCCAACAGACATATGAAAAAAAAGTTCAACATTACTTATAACCAAGGAGATGCCAATCAAAACCATGATGAGATACCACCTCACACCAGTGAGAATGGCACATCTTCAAACAACTAGCAACAACAAATGTGGAAAAAAAGGAACTCTCCTGCACTGCTGGTGGGAATGTAAACTGGTGCAACCACTAAGGAGAGCTGTGTAGAGGACCTCAAAATGGAGTTTCCATATGATCCAGCAATTCCGCTCCTATGGGTCTACCCAAAGGACACAAAAAATTACTTCAAACAGATACCTGTAGGCCTACCCTGGTAGTGCAAGGGGTTAAGTCTTGGCACTATGAAGCTATCCACAGCCACAGCACTATGAGTTGGATCCCTGACCAGGGAGGTGATCCACACTGAACAGCAGACCTCTCCTGTCTCACACACTGCTCCCAGTTTCAGTGTATTTCAGTTGATCCGCCTGTTCTGCTCCCCACTCTGTCCCTGGTGAATCCTCTCAACCCGCACCTTTGGCCTGTACAGCCGTGCTTGTATGCATAAATAAATAAATTTTTAAGAAAAAAGAACCTGAACCCCTATATTTATTGCAACACTATTTACAATAGCTAAGATATGGAAACAACCAAATGCCCCAAAATAGATGACTGGATCAAGAAGAGGTGGTGTATATACACAATGGAATTCTATTGTATTCATGCCATTTGCAGCAACATGGATGGAGCTGGAAGAGATTATGTACCGTGAAATAAGCCAGAAAGGAAAATAAAAATATTGGATGGTTTCACTTATAGGAGCAATGCAGGGGAAACAAATCAGGAAAAAATATAATAAATTAAAAACAAAAATTAACAGGCAACTAAAAGTCATTGACACTCTGCAGAGGGGAGGGAGAGGGATCAAAACATGGGAGGGAAGAGCAAGGAACTGTGGTGAAAGGATGAGGGGAATTCTACAGGGACTACCCCAGAGAGGAGAGAGCATACACTGTACAAAGAGGAAGAACGATGTAAAAAAAAATATATATATATATAAATAATAAATATCCCCTTTACTGTTAGTTGGGAACACTTGCTCTCTTGTGGGATTTCTGTATTCTATGGGATCATCTGTGGCAGGCAGAATAGTGTCCCACAACCCCACCCCAGCACTAAAAGATCCTCTTCCTAATCTCTGGAAACTGTGACTATATCAGGTTACATAACAAAGGGATGAATTGTAGATGAATTGAAGGTTGTTAGTCATCTGATCATTAAGTGGAGAGATTATTCTGGATTATTTGGGTGGGCCCAGTGGGTCTTTAAGTATAGGAGAGGGAAAAAGAGGAAGTCACCAGTGGTGCAATGTGAGAAGGTCCTGGTGCTTCTGGTTTTGAATGGAAGGAAGACCATGAGCTCAGGAGTGGTAGAGCCCTGGAAACTTCAAGGAAATGGGTTCTCCTGGGAACCACAGGTTCTAGACACCTGATTTTAAACAGATGTGACCCATGTCAGACTTCTAAACCTTAAAACTGTAAGGTAATAAATATTGTGTTATTGCAGGCATTACATCTGTGATAATTTATTTTATTTTATTTTTTTTAAGATTTATTTATTTGTGCATACAGAACTGGGTTACAGGCCAGAGATGTGGAGGGTGAGAGGATTCACCAGAGACAGAGTGGGGTACAGAACAGGCAGATCAACAAAGTACACCTCTGAGGGGAGCAGCGGGCAGGTCAGGAGAGGTCTGCCGCACCATGTGGTCACCTCCGGGGCAGGCGGGAATCGAACTCATGCGGAAGTGGCTTTAGCTTCTCAGTGCTGTGCTTTAACCCGCTGCGCCACCAGGGAGGGCCTATTTTATTTATTTTTGACACATTAATTTTTTCAGATACTCTAGTTACACATGGTCCAAGAATACGCAGATAATAACCCAAAATATAGTCAGATGTTAAAGATGGGTCTTCAGGCCCTCCTTGATGACACAACGGGTTAAAGCACATTGCTATGAAGCTATCCGTAGCCACTGCAGCCACTGCAACATGAGTTCGATCCCTGGCTAGGGAGGTGACCCACATGGCCCAGCAGACCTCTCCTGTCTCACTCACTGCTCCCCTCAGCAGCGTATTTCAGTCAATCTGCCTATTCTGCTCCACACTCTGTCTCTGGTGAATCCTCTCACCCCCTCCACCTCTGTATGCATAAATAAATAAATAACTCGTTAAAAAAATAAAAAAGACAGGTCTTCAAACATTATAACCAATGAGGCCACACTTGCCTAAGATCTTGCCACACAGAACGACATCCATACCTCTGTGGCCACCAAGACCTTCGGCAGGAAATCCTTAACTGTGAGTGTTTGAAGCTACCAGCCTAAGTACGACTATTTTTTCAAACTGTAGGGGTCTCAGCAGGGGTAGAAGGAACCAGCTCAACCTTGCCATAGTTCCCAAGTGTGGCACCAGAAAGTTACAGCAGTTCCTATCAGCTCTGGGTAAATTGAGGTAACTTATCTAGCAGTCGAAAATTAATACACCATGATCACTTAAGGATGGGAAGGAGGTCTGTTTCCTCAGATACAGGGTCTGATCTTGGTACAACTCCTCTCATGGGGACTACTGCTGCACCCCAGTCTCCTTCAGGTTGGGGTGAAGCAGAGGAGCTGAGAGATGCATAAGAAATAAGGATCGCACTCATGTTGCAGTGGCTTCAGTGGCTACAGATACCTTCATAGCGCTGTGCTTTACCCGTTGAGTCATCAAGGAGGGCCTGAAGACCCACCTTTAACATCTGACCATATTTGAGTTATTATTTGCGTATTCTTGGACCATGTGTGACTAGAGTATTTGAATAAATTAATGTGTCAAAAATAAATAAATCATCACAGACATAATGCCTGCAATAACACAGTATTTATTACCTTACAGTTTTAAGGTAAGGAGAGAATGATCTGAAGCCCAAAGACAACGACCAGAGGATCCAGTGTTTCTCCTGTGACAAAGGCACTGAAGAGACCAGGGTGGAGGTCCGTGTGCGCTTGGCACATGGAGCCAGCGTGCGCCGTGAGCCAGCACACCTGGGGTAGGAGAGGGCGGCAGCTGGAGGAAAAAAGCCCGCGTGGGAACACCCTGGGACATTCAAGCTGCGCCTGTTGCTAAAGACTGACTTAGGAATGAGGGTGGAATGTGGAGATTACTGTCAGCGCAGCCACTGGCCCCGCCTGTTTCTGCTGTCCCCCACCCCACTAGCAGGATAAAGGTCTGGCTGTCTTGGGGCTGAGGGAGATGCTGGAGCTGAGCAAGATGCAGGGCCACATGGTGAGGAGCTGGGCTCCTCTGGGTGTGCTCCTGCTCTGTCTGCATCTCCCAGGTACGGAGGCTGCGCTGGCCCTTGTGCAGGGGGGTGGGGGCTTTTGGGGAATTAAGGGAAGCATAGAGGCAAAAGGATACACTCTTGGGTGCCTGGGAGAAGGGGGAGCAGTGTAGGGGGAGGAAGAGACTTGAGGGACTGAAGTGAGTCAGTCAGGGAGTCGGGGAAGGGAAGGCACTGGGAGCAAACATTCCACTCTTAGGCTGCCTCCTTTCTCCTTTCCTCAGGCCTCTCTGCCCGGAGCATTGGTGCAGCGGAGGAGAAAGCTGCCCAAGACTTAGGGGCCAATGCGATTCTGCCTGGACAACCTTCTTCAACTGGCCCCTCCAACTCTGAACATCCTCAGTCCAAACCAGATCCTGAGTCTAATGATTTAAGGAGTGTTCCTCTGAGCCCCAGTGCCTCTCCATCAGATGGCTCCCAACCCGCAGGGGGTCCTGGGGCTCAGAGTTGGCCCCAGTATGGCGGCCTGCCTTATCTGGACTCCTGGGCCTCTGAGGAGCCTTTGCAGATGACAGCCACTGGAGATGAGGATGCTGTGGGGGGAGCGTCTCCCCAAGGCCTGTATTTCTTTTCTAATGATGCTGACCTGCCTCCAGGCAATGGGCCTTCACCTGCAGGGTCCTCAGAACACCCCTCTGGGGCGCAGCCTGAGACTTCACTCTCACAGAAGGACCCTAAAGCTAAACAGCCACCTCTTTCTAATATGGGGGCCCAAGAACAAACTTCTACTGAGCGTCCCTTCTGGAATCTTATTAACAGGATTCGCCAGTCCATTCTGTCCGGCCGCCCCTGTGGGCTCCTGAAGCCCAGAGGGCCCTTGGGAGGCAGAGGTCCTGCATCCGGAGTGGCCACAAGGCCCATGCCACAACCTGGAGGGCTCGGCGGGATCAAAAATCCACAGTTTGGGGGGCTCGGTGGTATCAAAAATCCACAGCTTGGGGGGCTTGGAGGTATCAAAAATCCACAGCTTGGGGGGCTCGGCGGTATCAAAAATCCAAACCTAAATACTGGCTGGGGGAATATTAATCGGATTCCCGGGATCGGTGGGGGGAATATGAATCATTTTCCTGGTATGGGCGGGGGTAATGTGAATGGGTTTCCTGGTATCGGCGGGGGGAATATGAACGGGTTTCCTGGTATCGGCGGGGGGAATATGAACCCCGTTCCTGGTATCGGTGGGGGGAATATGAACCCATTTCCGGGTCTCGGTGGAGGCATTATTAATCGCATTCCTGGTATCGGTGGGGGGAATATGAACCCATTTCCCGGTCTCGTTGGGGGCATTATTAATCGAATTCCTGGTATCGG
>NW_004567162.1:174493-204061 GCF_000260355.1 Condylura cristata
GGGGGCATTATTAATCGCATTCCTGGTATGGGTGGCGGAAATATGAATCCGTTTCCCGGTCTCGGTGGGGGCATTATTAATCGCATTCCTGGTATCGGTGGGGGGAATATGAACCCATTTCCTGGTCTCGTTGGGGGCATTATTAATCGCATTCCTGGTATCGGTGGGGGAAATCTTAATCTACAGCCAGGTATTAATAATCTTTTTCCTCCTGGAGTTGCCCAGCCCGCTGGCCCTTCTTGGAGCAGCTCACCTGGCTGGTCCAATCCTGAAAATGTTGAGTCACAGTAGGTTGGGAGAGTCGCAGAGCGTGAACCTGGCATTGGCATCAGAGACGGGAGCCCGCTTTCTCCGGCAGTGTGAGCTCTCTCAAGGTTCAGTCAACACTTTCCCAGGATCATCTTCTCTTTTCACGGCCTCTCCTGTTACCACCATGTTGACCGCCAATAAAACATGAAGAACTGTTGTTGATCTCAGTGTCTTTCTTTGTGGGTGCAAACTGAAGTGAGCTTTGTTTATCCCATTTACTAGCCACCCTGCATCTGTAGGGTCCTCCAAATGCCTTCTTGTTCCCACCCCTTGCAAAAGATAGTTGGGGTATTTGGGGGTGTGACCCTAGGGTCTCGCTGGGGACAGGTGTGAGGGTTGGCTCAAGAATGGCCTTGGAATCTGAGAAGGGAAGGAGAGGAGGTGGGCTCATTGAGATGACACCAGCAGAGGAGGGAAGGGTGAGGTTAGGTTGGGACCAGGGGTGAATGGGGAACAAATATTCCTTAATTCGCAGAGAAAGAGTCAGAGAAAGTCACTTCCTTATGCTTACCTTTTCTTCCCCAGAAAGCCAAGCTTCTCGAAAGCAGAGGAAGCACTGATCTTGCCGACATGCATCACCTGGTATGTTGTGCCCCCGAGAACCACAGACTTTGAACATTTGCTGAATAAGTAGTTGATCTCCGTAAAAGAATAAAGGAAAGGGAGGAGGGAAAGGAAGAGAAAAATCCCACCTGCTATTGCATTCATTTATCCCAAGCACTGACACAACTTCTTTTGGACACACCGTCATCTCGCTGTCCTGCCTTTGGCTTTGTTAGGAGTAGGTGTCCTTCTACAGACGTTGGTGAGGTGGAAAGGGTAATTCTAAGAAAGTGTGATGGAAGGTGGTGGGATCCATCCGGGAGTGCTGGGGTTTCTGGTGGCCACCCCTTTGCTCCCCCAAAGGGATCCAGGTGTATGTCCCCTCCATACAGCCTGGGCACAACTTAGCTCCTGAGATGTGGACAGGTTGTCAGGGAGGAAGTGGGATGGGATATACACCAGAACTGGAGAATAGTTTGCGACGTGCCTGAGTACAAGGAGGGTATTCTCAGAAAATATTTGCCTGTCTTGGTGGCTCCCATGAAGCACTATCCTGAGCCAAGAATTCCTTCCTGAGACATGTTCGCAGTACCAACCACACCCCTCTGTTGTCTCTCCAACCTCCTCCACCAATATTCCCTAACTTAGACGCTCCATCTCCCCCTATTCTGGACAAGGGACTCTGTATCGAGTACCAGTCTGTTCCTTAGGCTTGGGGTCTGGTCTCACTTCTCTTTGTCCCACCTTCGGGCTGCCTTCTCTCTAGTCACCCCTATTTACACTATTCATCTCTGTCTCATGACCTTCCTCCTCTTTTTCACACTCTCTAGAGTGCAAGAAACTTGAGGACTGGACTTTGTGCTGTTGTTTTGTTTAAATATCCTTGTTTATTTTTTCACAGTATAGGCTCTCTCTTCTCAGGTGCCATCACCATAGTTTTCCCACCACAAAATTGCCTGCCGTCCTCCACATCTCGCCTCCAATCTCCACCCTGTGTTCTCTATTTCCCCCCCTCCTCTCCTACCCCTCCCTTCCCAGCTGTCTCAGATCCAAGGTCTGCTTTCAAAGGTCTGTCTTACAATTTGTCTTTGTTTTGACCTGCTGTACCCCCAGCACCATGGACAGCGCACCCTCGGGTCCAAGGTCAGCCAGCACTCAGCACTCTTTCCTCCACTTCTTTCCTGGGTCCCATTTCCTCTCCTCTTCCACCTCACTGCTGAGCCTTACACCCCACAGGCCCTGATCTATACTCTTCAGGCGCCTACCCAGGGCCTCTCCTTACAGATCCCATGGAATCTTTTTCAGTTCTGCATGGGAACCTCATTACTCTCTGGAAGGAAGGTATTATAAAATGAAGAACTGGAGTGTTAAGCTGATTACCCAAGGTTACATAGCTAACAAGTGACAGACTCTGACTCAAACCAAATTCTCCTCATTAGTTGTCCAGGGAGTGTTCATGTACAATGCATAATTAACAAACAATTAACAAATACCCATCTCACTTGTATTGTGTCCCTACAACATGCCAGACTGGACAAGATGCTTTCACACACCCCTTTAAGTATATCCTCACCACAGTCCCATTGCTTGGTTCACTTTACAAGTCAGGAAACTGTGGCCCAGTTGGGTAACTTTTCCAAGGTCACACAATTTGAGGTGGAACTTGCTTCTGATACCAGCTGGAAACTGCAAGCACCGTGGGCTCATGGCACAGGGCGGGCGGTAAGCATCTGCGGTCCAGCCCGCTTAATCACCCTGGTGCCCCTGCCCACGTTTGTTTTCAGCCATCTTTTCCTGTCGGGTTTGATTTTGCCTCTCTAGACCTAACACCAACCTCCTGTGTTCCTCTTATTGCTCGGTCAGAAGGATGTCCCCTCTTGCTTTTTCCTGTCTCTTCTAGGTCAGCTTTCTCCTTTGCTCTCCGCAAACTGGTGAACTCGCCGTTACTGGCACATTGTCACCTGTGTGAGGGATAACACATGGCCACACACCAAGGTTTTCCATCCTACACACTTACAGGAGGAGGTTGGGGTGTCTGTACCTGGCAGGAAAGGGGAGAGGAGGACAGGGGGCCGGGGAAGGGTCTGTGCCCCCCCACAGGCTTGTTATTAGACCCTGCAGGTCAAGGGTGGGTACCGGTTAGCCTGAGGCAGTAGGAAGTCAGGCTAGAGTTGTGTGCTCTGGGAGTGGGCAGGGCTGATGCACCCTCAGAGGGTCTTGGCCAGGCAAAGTCACTGTGGAGGGGTGGTTAAAAAGTCATGAAATCTTTTAAAAATTTATATATATATTTTTTCACATCATTCTTCATTTTGTACTTTTTTTTTTCATATGGTGTAATCCCCAGGGACTTCCCACCACCTATTCACCCATTTGCCATCACCATTCCTGTCCCAGTTTTGTTCCTATTCCCCTCTCCTCCCCTTAGAATGTCTCTGGTTTATAGTTGTTAGTTGATATTTGTTTTTACTTTATTACAATACATACATACATATATATGTGTGTGTGGGTGGGTATACATATATGTGTGTGGGTGTGTGTATATATAGTAACTCCCTTCCCCATCCCTTAAACTCTTGCTATGAGTGAAACCATCTGGTATTTTTCTTTTGGCTTATTTCACTAAGCATGATCCCTTCCAGCTCCATCCATGTTGCTACAAAAGACATGAATTTATCTTTTTGATTGCTGAGTAATATTCCATCACTCAGATGTTGCAAACAACATCTCCTTATTGGAAAGGTTGTGGAGAAAAAGGAACTCTCCTATACTGCTGGTGGGAATGCAAGCTGGTATAACCACTATGGAAATCTGTGTGGAAGTTTCACCAACTGCTAAAAATGGAGCTTCTATATGATCCAGAAATTCCATTCATGAAATCTTTTTGAAGCCATTTATCTGGTTCTCCTTGGCCTTAGGATGGCAGATATGCCTGATGGAGTGGACACTGCTGTACTTATGTGTCCTCTGTCCCTTTTCCCCTGATTCATGGCTGCCTCACTCCTCAGGCCCCCACCAGGACTCTCCTTGGGTCTGATCCCTGTCTTAGGCACTGGATCCCTGCTTGCTTCACCCCACCCAAACCTACCTCTCTTGTACTCCACTGCAATGGTGCTCTCTGTTCCCTGTGACATTATAAAATGATGAATCAGAAGAACAAACTCTGTATATGATTAATAAGGCTGAAGCTGATGAATCTAGAAAGATCAAATCAGCCTACTATGTCGGTGGACCCTAAACTGTTCCCTACCCCACAAACTTTGGTTCTCTTCTCTTCTTGGGACACTCTGTCCTGGCCTAAAGGACTTTGAGGCTTTTCTGTTTGAATGAGCAAACCTCAGTTGTGACCCTGGTATTAGTCAAACTCATATAGCAGTCCCCCTAACTTACAGCTTTGCCTGCCTCATCTTTTTCACTTATCTGAAGTCAGCCCTGGTCTGGAAATAGCACATACAATAACCTATTTTGAGTGACACACACACACACACACACACACACACACACACACAATGCTGTTGTATTTTTTTGTGTGTGTGATTCACAAAATAGTCACAGAAGGCAATGTAGTGTGCTTTATTGAATTCATGAGGGCCAACTGATTTTGTTACATTTTCTTACATTCTGCAATCCATCACTTTTTTTTTTTTAAAGATTTATTTATTTTTGCATACAGAACTGGGGTAGAGGGCAGAGGCTCAGGGGAGGCGAGAGACTTCACCAGAGACAGAGTGGGGAGCAGAACAGACAGATGGAGGAAGCACACTGCTGAGGGGAGCAGTGGGTGGGCCAGGAGAGGTCTGCCACACCATGCGGTCATCTCCGGGGCAGGCAGGAATCGAACTCATGCGGAAGTGGCTTTAGCTTCTCAGTGCAGTGCTTTAACCCGCTGCGCCACCAGGGAGGGCCCAATCCATCACTTTTAATAACTTAAGTCTTCTTAGTAATTATAGTCAAACTCCCTGGTGTCAGTGATATTGGAATACGGTAGGAGAGAGGAGGGAGCTTTCTAGAGTTAGAAAATGAGACTTTGTATGCAAGTTATCAAAATGAGAAAAATGCCACCAATCATTTGGAATTTATGATTCAGTTCCTCAGATTAAGTGCGTAATTATAGAAGAACCCGCTTTCTCCTTCCACAAAGGCAGCACATTGTTCTTTGATGTCCCTTGCTATCTAACCCGATCATTCAGTTCTAGAGATTTTAAAGCTCTACTTTCTCCAGAACTAGAGAATCCAGGCCTCAGAGGTTAAGAACTCAAATTTGCATTTCAATCAAATGTCTCCAGCAGGGTTTGATGCCAGTGGCTTGAGAAGACTGTATCTACCTTAAATAAAAGGTATTTGATATAAAAAAATATATTTCTCTTTAATGTTAAGCTTGTTACCCTTATTAATTTATTAAATGGTCAACATTTAAATGCTAAACAACATTCCTCTTTATATGTAATACTTACAGGGGCCTCCCTGGTGGCTCACCAGATTAAAGCGCAGCACTCTGAAGCTATCTGAAGCCTCTGCAGCAGGAGTTCGATCCCTAGCCAGGGAGCAGAGAGATGACTCACATGGCCCTGCAGACCTCTCCTGTCTTGCCCACTGGTCCCCTTAGCAGTGCACTTCAGTCGATCTGCCTATTCTGTTCCCCACTCTCTCTCTCTGGTGAATCCTCTAGCCTATACCCCAGTTCTTGTGTGCATCAATAAATATATCTTAAAAAAAATCTATAAAAAAGTGTAGATTTTATATGTCAGATACATTCAAATATTAAATGTTCTATGCTGAAACTAATTTAAGCATTTTATTTAAATATCAAGATTCATTTCAATGTCTTAAGCTGCACTAAGAAGTAAACAAGTGCAGTAGTTAAAACTGCTTGCTGCCACTAAAAACCAGTTATGATAGGCTAGTTCTGTGAATTTAAACCTATTTCTTCACTTTTCTCCTTGTTCCTCTTCTATCCCTGGGTTAGCTTTCTAGAATGTTGGTATATTGCATTTTGATAGCATCCTGCAATTTTCAGTAATCTTATCTGCGTTTTGACCCCTGGGTCTAAATATGAGGTGGTTGCACCATTTGTAGTTCAAATCTGGGCTGTAGTCACCAAGTGCTGCTCCCTCCGCTCACCCCTCTTCTTCACTCCCCTCCTCCTCTCCTTCTCTCCTCTTCTTCCCTCTTCTAATGAAAGAAGACAAGTAGAGTCAATAAAACTTTAAAAAACAACTTTCTTGAGCTATTAATAAACCTACCACACAATTTGCTAGTTTATAATTCAGGGGGTTTTATTACGCTCACATCCACAGATGATTGTGGTTCAACCAGCAACACAATCAATTTTAAAACATTTTCATCATCTGGAAGAGAAATTGTGCACCTGTTAACCACCCTCCACCCTGCCTGGGCTCCAGGCCCGCAGCCCTCTGCCGCTGTGTGAGTGGTGGACACATGCAAGGGCACAGTCTGTGCGCTTCCCCCTGGCTGCCTGCACTCAGCAGTGTTTCCAGGGCTCATCCATGTTGCAGCAGGTGTCAGGACTTTGGTTCTTTTTATGGTCAGTTCCACTTCATTTTGTTGTATGACTACAACACATTTTATTGATCTATTGTCTTTCTGACTCTGCTTTTTGGATATTACCAATGATGTCCCTGTAAATATTTATGTGCACGTTTTGTGTAGACATATTTTAATTTCTGTGGGGTGTGCGTGTAGGTGTGGACTTGCTGAGTCACATGGTAATTGCCGAATCCGTGTTGAGTCTTTGGAGGCCATGACAGCCTATTTTCCATGTGGCTCCACATCACATTCCTAACAGCAGTGGAGGAAGATTTCAGTTTCTCCATGGTCTTGCCTATGTTTGCTATCATCTGCCTTTTTATTATAGCTAGCCTTGCAGATATGAAATTGTCTCACTGGAGAATATCATTTTTTTTCTTAGAGGTTTATTAATTTATGCATACAGAGCTGAGGTATAGGCCAGAGGTGCAGGGATGGTAAGAGGCTTCACCAGAGACAGACTGGGAAGTAAACAGGCAGATCGTCGAAGTACATAGTTGAGGGGAGCAGCAGGTGGGTCAGGAGATGTCTGCCACGCCATGTGGGTCACCTCCAGGGCCAGGGGTCAAACTCATGCTGATGTGGCCTTAGCTTCTTTAGTGCTGTGCTTTAACCCACTGTGCCATCAGGGAGGGCCAGAGAATAGAACTTTTTAACCACATAGATTTCAGAATTTTGTAAATTATTTTCTTCTCCTAATAAAACACAACTTAAAAAATCCCTTTTGACACGTGTTAGGTAATGTGTTTTTTCACATTATGATTTACTGTCAGCATTATTAGCATGTTTGAATCCCATGTATTCGTGATTATTATTTTAAAATAATCTCTGGGAGATGAGGAATTGGGCTGACTTTATTAGTTCTCCTTTTTTTGTGATCTTTTGGGGGTTTATTTATTGTATTGCTGCTTATTACTTAAACCTACATCATCCCTGGTGAGACATCCTGATTTCTGCTAGCATTCATGCTGACAGTGGGGTTACTTGACTTTCTCACAATTCCTGTGGTTTTCTGTCTTGCTTCATAGATAAAAGTAACTCACCTCTGCACAATAGACACAATTGACAGAAGAGACAGAATGAACAATTCTTTTTGTATTAAAACCAAGCTTTAAAAGCCCTAGTATATTCTCTTCCAATATCACTTATGCAGTTTATATTAACTTTTGTCTCTTGAGGACCATCGTGACCTTGGAGCCTTGATAGCCCCAATATGCCTCAGTGATCTGTCATTACTGTTCTTGCCACCTCCCTCCCCTCATCTTTCTTCCCCTGCTCAGTTGTCTCAAGAGGAACAATGACAGTCCCCCAGGCTGGCTTCTTTGTCCTTGTTTGTAGCAATTCTTGACCATCCTGCTCTTTGGCAACAACAGGACACTTAAGTACTGCCCTGATGATTTCCTTTCCCAGCTATCACCTAATGTTGAATTCAAAGGGTTTCCTGTTTCTTTAAGTGAGTAATGACTAAGTGAATCCAAGAGTGAAGTGCTGGGAGCTTCACTTGAGAGTTGGTTAAAATGCTACCTTCTCTGTCAGTCACATTTAAGGTAGACAATTTGCATCCAGTTTGCTCATTTAACATTATTGTTTATTGTTTCCTCCCTCTGCTAGAGGGATAATAACCATGAAGCCTTTCCATACCAGGAGAGCGAGCAGGGGAACATGCTCTGGACCAGGTGGTGTGGAGAATGAAGTGAAGACACATGTGGAGGCCAGTGTGGGAAGGGTGGATCAGGGAGCTCTCAGGCAAGGTGGGATAGGATTAGGGCCAGCTCACTCTAGAGAATTTGAAGTCATCACACTGGGGTAGGATGAAGTGCCAGTGATTTTTCCACCTGTCATTCTCACTTGGCTAGGGTGATTTTTCCACCTGTCATTCTCATTTGCTTGTTTGAGCTGCAGCCAGTGTTGGTGAGACCTTGTTCAACCATGCTATGGGTTGAAATGTGTCTTCCCAACATGCTGAAGTCTTACCAGTACCTAAGAACGTACCGTATTTGGGAATAGGGTCAGCGCACACAGGGCAGGGTCACTGTTGATTCGGGCACATCCCAGAGCCCTCAGTGGACTTTTCAGGCGTTAATGTTCTCTCAGAGACCCAGCTACACTGGCACACCAGGCAGGGCGGCTGGGAGGCGTGGATGTAGGCACTGTTGCGCAGGGGTGCAGGGAGGCAGGCAGACATCCCAGCCTCCCAGACCCCCATGAATCTTTATGATTTTTCTCTGGGCTTTCTCTGGCATTCTCTCAGGTTCTTACCTCTCTGGAGTCGTGCAGCCTGTCCTCCTGTAGCTGTCTCCCTGTCGCCATCATAGCTGTTCCTCTCTCCTCGTCAGAGGTGTATGTATTTGCATGTGCGCACACCCATGCTCAGGACGCCATAAGCAGCCATGCATGTCCCGGGCCCAAGCACACAGGCGCCTCCTGCATTAGCACAATCAAGACTCCAGAGGCCAATGGTGTAGGAAGCCTGATCAACTTCATTTACTTTTTCGGGCTTTACAGAGGCATGTAAGCTAAAGGGAGGTCATTTAGGTGGGACGTAATCCAACAGGACAGGCGTCTTTGTGAAATGGGAGATGTGACATAGACACACACAGAGGGAGGTGATGTAAAGACACAGGAAAATGGCATCTAAGGCTGAGGAACACCTGAGGCTACCAGAAGCAAGGGGAGGCAGGGAGCAGATTCTACCTCATGATCCGAAAAGGAGTCAACTTTGCTGACACCTTGAGTTCAGACTTGTATCTACTTCCAGAGCGGTGACATAACAAATTCCTGTTGCTTATGCAAAGTTTGTGGTGCTCTGTTAGAGCACCCTGGGCAAATCAATACAAACCTACTAACATGTACCTTCTTTGCCTACCACATTCCCAGGGTCACTTAAGTTGTTACCAGTACCTGTCACTAAACGCTATGGACTCTTACTACTCCCCTGGCAGCAGGCTCTGTTATTCCCTGCCTTAGATGTCAGTGTTGAGCACTTGCTATGTCCAGGCATTATGGCAACAGCAGGGCACATGATTCACACGGCCTTTTCCTCTTGGAACTTACAAATGAAAGGTGGGGAAAGATGGAATCACACATGTAAGGAAAAAGTAATGCATTTAAATCAGTGATGCGGCCCTCCCTGGTGGCACAATGGGTTAGGACACAGCACTGCAAGCTGGCCACAGCCACTTCAGTGCAAGTTCGATTCCCAGCCCTGGAGTGACCCACATGGCACAGCAGACCTCTCCTGACTCGCTCGTTTCTCCCCTCAGCAATGTACTTCATCCATCTGCCT
The DNA here is from genome assembly GCF_000260355.1 of Condylura cristata. Lineage (NCBI taxonomy): Eukaryota > Metazoa > Chordata > Mammalia > Eulipotyphla > Talpidae > Condylura > Condylura cristata. The sequence continues at coordinate 184,176 of NW_004567162.1, forward strand.
ATTCTGCTCTTCACTGTCTCTGGTGAATCCTCTCACTGCCCTTGCACCTCTGGCCTGTACCCCAGTTCTGTATATCTAAATACACAAATAAATAAATTAATAAATAAATCTTAAAAAGTAAATCAGTGATGCATCATAGAGGAAGTCAACCCTGTGTGTGTGTGTGTGTGTGTGTGTGTGTTCTTAAGGGTGGTGGCCACAGCAGGTAACTCCCAGGCAAAAGAAGCACCTCTGTGAATCCCTGAGAAACAAGCCAACCTGAGAGGGGACAAGGGCCGGGGCAAGTCCTCCGGGACCTTGTAGGTCCTCTTAGAGATGTTGGATTTTATTGGCATCTGAAAATCCCAAGAATTCAGAGTTTGAAGCATGGGAGTAACAGGATCGTATTTGCCTTTCAAAAATGATTTCTTGGGGGCTTCCCTGGGGGTGCAAATGGATAAGTCTCAGCACTATGAAGCTATTCACAGCCACTGCAGTACGAGTTCGATCCCCCCCCCCCCCACGTCTCACCTGCTGCTCCCCTCAGCAGTGTATCTCCGTAGACCTGCCGTTCTGCTAACCACTCTGTCTCTGGTGAGTCCTTCCACTGCCCCCACATACACCCCAGCTCTTGTAGGCATAAATAAATAAATCTTTAAAAAATGATTTCTCAGGGGTGGGGGGAGAGAGATTAAAATGGAGTCAGTGTGGATGAGCTGGGGATAGATTTTTAAGATCCAGGGAGTTTCAATAATGTGAAAAATGGGTACAGAAAAGGGCTGTTAAGCTCAGTGAGAGCAAGTTAAGGTGTTTTGCATTTGCCAGGGACTGTCACCGGGCAAGTCACCGGGAGAGGAAATGACTCCCTAGATGGGTCAGCAGGACCTGTAACAGTGCAGTTTCATGACAGGGAGGGGCTTTTTCTTAATTATTAGGCTTGTTTCCTGTCTCTGCCCTTCTTTCTCACATGGGGATCCTTATGGCCTCCCGCCTGGTAGTTATGACAATCTCCTAATTAACCTCATACCCAAAGGCTAATGCTGTAACAAAACACCACAAGCTGGGTGGCTTAATAGAAACATGTTGTATCAACATTCTGGAACTAGAAATCTGACCTTAATGACACAGTTGGTTCCTCATACCCATAGGCTCCTCTCCAGTCCATCTTAAATGTCAGCTTGAGCTGGGTGGAGGAAGGGCAGGAGGCAGATTTTATAAGATGAAGAGTTATGGGGCTGGATGGTGGCTATGGCTGCATGGAAATGTAAATGGACTTAATGTTACTAAAATGCACACTTCAGAGTGACTGACGGCAGACAGCATGGGTGGAGCTCACAGAAGTTCTGCAGAACCAGTGTGTGCCTGCCGGCTTGTACCAGGCCCTGCCAGCCTGCCGCTCTCTGCCTCCAGCCGTGGCCCCACTATTCACCCATCACCTCTTTCCCTGTCTGTCATCTGGTCCATCCAGTCACCAGAAATTGCAGTTCCAGAAGATTTTGACAAAGCCTGAGGAATCCTGGGAGGCGACAGCTGGGGAATGAGAGAATGAAAGGCATGAATGTATGTTAGGTTGAGGAGAAAGACTGAAGGTACTAATTAATGATTGCTGCTTAATAAAAATATAACTTTAAGTACCTTTGTTAAACATTTAAGGGTAACCACAAGTACCACTAGAACTTGAAAGCTCATGCTGAAACTACTGCAAAGACTGAGACACCTCCATAAGAAGCAATCATTTCAGTGAAAATCAGAAAAGGACAAAATGATACTCAGGGAGAATGCAATGTAGACACACAGCTTGATTTTCTTCTTTAAAAAGTACATTCGTAGAGAAGCTCCTGTTCAATCAAGATGCTAGTCCTGGGTTATTCTCTGGTGGTGGATGTTTTTCAATGTCTTACTTTGTAACTATAGGTATTGTTTTAACTTTTCAAGGAGCATCTATGTACAGTACTAGGTTTACAATGAAAACAAAGATACAACCAAACAAACAAATAATCCACCCATTTGCAATCTTTCTTGATTCTTGGCTAAACTCCTATGTTCTTCTCATGACATTGAATAATTTCAGCTATACCTACTACAACTAATAGGTCAGGCATGAAGATCCGGAAGTCTGTTTCATTATCTATAGGACGCGGGTAGTCAGAGTTCTTATCTGAAAGCCTGTTGAGATGAATCAACCAAGGAGCATCACTAGATCAACAACGGATTGCATATGGGACCGTGGTTCCGTAAAGCTATTGCATATAGCCTAGGTGTGCAGTAGACTTCCATTAAGGTAAGTGTGTAGGTGTACTCTATGGAGTGTTGTTTGTTGCCTAACAGTGCATTTCTCAGAACATCAGCTAGGTTTGTTTGGATGTCAAGCACTTAGTACAGTGTTTGACATAATAAGAATTCAATAAACTCTTGAGGCCATTACTCATTATGATAATGTACTCTAATTCCAAAATAACTCCTGACCTGTAACCTCATGTCAACAGCAATCTTTACCTAGCATTGCAGCTTATGCTAAAAAATAGCCTAGAGTAGAAATGGACATGAGGCCCTAAAGAGATAGGCTGAAGAACTTAGCCTTATTCCTGGGGAATTACCCTGGATTCCCATCACACAATTTTGGCACCAACAGCATAGTAGGAAGTTCAGATTCCTGAGATTCTTGGAGGTGACTCTTTGGTACTCACTGCCCCTCTTTTATACCTACTATTTCTTGCTGATAACAGCCCCCTAATCATTCCAGTAGATGCAAAGACAACAGTTGAAAATCTATCCCTACTAAAAACCATAAAAACTTGTAAATATGGTGACAGAAGAACATAACACAAATGCCCGAGCAAAATACCCTAAAAGGAATCTGGTTGCAGTGGAACTGGGGAGCATGATGGAAGAGGAATTCAGGGCAACAGTCCTGGCAACATTGATGGAACACACACACAAACAGAATAAAGAAATATAAAACAGCTACAATTAGAAATAACAGAACAAAGAAACTCCATCGCTGATTTACAGTTAAGGGAATCATTAGGAGACAAACAGAAGCAAAGGAGAGAGTTATTGAGGTCAATGACAAAATACTGGCGAATGCACAAGTAGAACAACATATGGAAAAAGAATAAAAATGAAAATGGCATAGAAGTTCCTTGGAATAACTTAAAGAGAAATAATATCTATATGATGGGGATACCAGAAGAAAAAAAGAAAACTTATTTAAAGAAATAGTTACTGAAAATTACCCCAGTCTGGGAAATGAACCATAATTTATAATCCAAGAGGTCCAAGAGTTAAAAAAAAAAGTAATACCAGACAGACATACAGAAAGACACATACTACCAACACTGTTGAGAATCAACAGCAAAGAGTTAATATTTAAAATATCAAAAGAAGAAAGGGGTAAATTAAAAGGTAACAAATCAGGCTGTCATCAGACTTTAAGAGCATGAAGCTACAGGAAGGAGATATTTAAAACATTTAAAGATTTCCTGTCCAGAAAATCTAAAGTATTTAAAGATCTCCAGTCCAGAATCTTTACCCAGAAGATTAACATTCAAGATAGAAGAAAGCATAAGGAATGTCACTGAAAGGCAAAAGTTAAAAGAATTTATCAACACCAAGCCAATCTTAAATCTTAAATGGTTTATTACATAAAAACAGAATAATAAATATCAGGGCAACAAAAACCTAAAGCACTTAATATGGAGGGGATGAGGATAACAAGAATATGACCCTTCAGAACCAACCAGAGACAAGAAACCCAACCAACCTGTCACCCAAACAACCTCAGCAGGACATTCAAACAGAAAATAATGGAACTCACCAGTCAAAAAACATAGACTTCAAAACAAAGAAACTTCAGTTTACAAGACACTCTCCTACTGGCCAAGATAAGCACAGACTTAAGAGTTAAGGGCTGGAAGACAGTTATACAAGCGAATGGCAAACAATACAAAACAGGACAAGCTATACTTACATCTGATAGAGCAGACCTTCAATTAGGAAAGGTAATAAAAGATACAGAAGGACACAACATACGGTTCTGTGTGTAAAGCAATAAGAACAAATAATACTCATAAATATATATGCATCAAATGATGGAACACTGAGATGCGTAAGACAATAACAGGACTTAAAAGAGAGATTGATAACACGGTAATACTAGGGGACTTTAATATCCCATTTACAGCTATGAACAGGTTAACAGTACAAACCATAAATAAGTAAGCTTTAAATGAGGGTCTAAGCCAAACAGGTTTAACAGACAACTTATAGAACTCCACCCCTCCAAAAAAGAACTGCACCCCCAAAATGCTGAATACACATTTTTTCCCACAAACTCACATGAATGTTTTTAATAGACTATGTTTTGGGACACAAGTCAGTTGCCAATTAAACCACAAAGATTGAAATTATACCTAGTATCTTTGTGATCATAATGTCATAAAATTAGAAAGCTATAAGAAAAATAATAGGGAAAACTATGATTATGTGGAGATTAAACAACATATTGCTGACAGCAATTGGATAAAAGAGGAAATCAATGCAGTACATTTTAAAATACCTCGAGCTGAACAAGAATGGTGATACAAACTACCATGATTTATGTGACACTATTTTTTTCAAGTTACATTTTTTAATTATTAAATTTATTTATTTATTTTACATCATTCTTCATTTTGTGCACTTTGTCATCTCAGTAGTAATCCCCGAGGACTTCCCACCACCACTTCACCCACGTGCATCACCATAGTCCCGTGTACTCTTCCCACCCGTTTTGATCCTATCCCCCTCTCCTCCCTTGTGGGATGTCTCTGGTTTACAGCCGTTAGCTGATATTCATTTTTACTTTATTACAATTGCTTCCCCCCTTATGCTCCTGTTATGAGTGAAACCATCGGTATTTTTCTTTTTCTTTCTGGCTTATCTCACTAAGCATGATCCCTTCCAGCTCCATCTATGTTGCTGCAAAAGGCATGAGTTTATCTTTTTTGATTGCTGAGTAATGTTCCAGTGTGTATATGTACCACATCTTCTTAATCCAGTCATCTACTTTTGGATTTATGTGACACTTTACAAGTGCCCCTGGTGGCACAATGGTTTAGAGCATGCAACACTGCAAGTGAGCTGTAGCTGCTTCAGTGCAAATTCAATCCTGGCCAGGGAATTGACCCATATGGTGCAGCAGACCTCTCCTGACCCACCTGCTGCTCCTGTCAGCAGTGAACTTCGTCAATCTGCCTGTTCTGCTCCCACCTCTGTCTCTGGTGAATCCTCTCACCGCCCCTGCACCTCTGGCCTGTACCCCAGTTCTGTATGCATAGATAAATAAACTGTTAAAAAAAAAGTGGTCATAGGGCAAAGATAATTGTAATACAGGCCCACATTAGAAAGCAAGAAAAAACCCCAACTAAACAATTTAATAGTATACCTAAAGCAAATTGGAAAAGGAAGAACAAAAAAAGAACTGAAACAAGAAGGAAGGAAATAATCAAAATAACGGTGAAAATAAATAAAATAGAGACCAAAAAAGGCTATACATAACATCAATATTATGTTCTTGGAGAACATAAACCTCTAGTGCGGTTCACAAAAAAGAAGGAGGAGGAGGGGGAGAGGAAGGGGTAGAGAAGAGGAAAGGGAGGAGGAGGAAAAGAGAACATTAATAAACAGAACAAAATGAAAGAGGAGAAATCACTACAGCTAGCACTTAATACAAAAGATTGTAAGGGGTACTATGAACAACTACATGGGAATAAATTCAGTAACTGAAGACAGGGATAAGTTTCTAGACTGTTACAGTTTACGAAGACTAACCCAATTGTAAGCATGAAAATTGAAATAATAATAGACAAAATCTTCCCCAAAACAAAAGCCCAACACCCTATGGTTTTAAAATGGGCCTTACCTAATTTTTTAAAAATGCTAGAAGGAATGCACCCTAATACATCACATAATGCCAACATACCTTAATACAGAAACCAGACAAGCACAACACAAGAGAATAAAATTATAAACCAATAGCCCTGATGAACATCATTGCAAATACTTCCTTTCTTCCCCCAGAACACAATGAATTGTTTTTCAGTATACATCCTATCTCCGCATGTAGTGGTTCTGAACAGAAAAGTGGAAAACACAGCAATTTGCTGGAAAGTCCAGTCTGACAATTTCAGGGATCTACCACGCACACAGAGGCTTTCTCCCCCTAAGTTTTATTTTTCTTTATTTATGCATACAAGTACTGGGGTATAGGCAGATGTGTGGGGTGGGGAGTGAGAGGACTCACCAGAGACAGAGTGGGGCGCAGAACAGGCAGATCTACTGAAACACACTGCTGAGGGGAGGGGGCAGGGCAGGAGAGGTCTGTGCCACCAAGTGGGTCAGCTCCCTGGCCCGTTAGTCAAACCCATAGCACTGAGACTTCACCCCAGGGCCAGCAGGGGTGCCCCACAGACTTCCTTCTTAGTCCTGGCCGAGGACCAGGAGACACAGCAGCACCAAAACCGAAGTCTGCACTGAATTCAATGCTCTTTTTGATCCCTTGTCAGATTCCAATGTAGAATCAAATGGATTGAATCATGGCTGAATGAAAGCCCTTTTTAAAAAAACTTCTTCAAATTTTAAAAGTAAGAGAAATTACAGGAAAAGGAAACAACTCATTCAGAGGCACCATGTGCATGCACAAACTGTCTTCTTCATTTTTTAAAAAGTCAATATGTGACTGTGTCAATTTTAAAAAAAGATTTATTTATGCATACAGAACTGGGGTACAGGTCAGAGGCACAGGGGTGGTGAGAGGATTCACCAGAGACAGAGTGGGGAGCAGAACAGGCTGACTGAAGAAGTACATTGCTGAGGGGAGCAGCGGGCATATGGGTCACCTCCAGGGTGGGGATCGAACTCATGGTGAAGTGGCTTTAGCTTGTCAGTGTTGTGCTTTACCCCGATGCACAACCAGGGAGGGCCCACAAAGTGTCTCTTATGGCTTGTCTCCAAGTTTAATCACCAAGGAGAGAGCTGGCAGGTCACAGTTATTCTGATGCCTTCTTTTCCTTTAGTGAAAACTGAGCTAAAACCCAACAGCTGATGGCAGGATTGATGACCCTCCATCACATTAATTTCCTAGGCTGTTGGAGAGTAAATAAATATGGTTCCAAAATTAAAGGCAAGAGGTCAGAGATGCTTTTTCGCCTTACCTGCTGACTCTGGCCAAAGCAAGGAAGTGTCATGGAGGGTATGGGGTGACGATGGTGAAGAAGGGAACTTGAGGAGGAGTACCGGAGAAGCAGCACCCCTCAATAGATGTGGGATGGAAATATGGGCAAAGCCCCCAATTCCTCACCAAAGGTCAGTTTCAGAGGGGGTTCCAATCTCCACTTTAGCCAAGGGCAGTAGTGGAGAGGGAATAGCATGAGGTCTTGGAAGGGAAGTTTTACTTAAGGCTTAAGAAAGGAAACCAGGGTGCAGATGAAGCACCTACACACCCAGCAGTAAGCCCATGAGTGTGACCTGAAATCTCAATGTAGACTCCAATGAGCCACTTGAAGCTAGAGGATTGTTAATGTAAATATTTTCAACAAAATACTAGCAGATTGAATTCAACACTGCAGGTACTAAACACCATGATTTAGTGGGCATCTAAGGATGCCAAGAGGGTTTGATATATGGAAATCAATAAGTATAATACATTGTGTATCAAGAAAAGTAAAGAAAAATCATATGACAATATCAATAGAGGCAAAGAAAGCATTGATAACATTCAATACCTATTTATGATAAAAATCTCTAAACAAGATGGGGACAGAAGGAACCTATTTCAATAGTAAAGGCCATTTACCACAAATCAACAGCCTATAAATTTATCAAAGGTGAAAAACAGAAGTTTTTCCCAGAAGATCTAGCACAAGACAAAAATGCCTACTGTCAACATTTCTGCTTCATTTAGTACTAGAGGTTTTGTCCAGAGCTATCAGATAAACACAGGAAATAAAGGGACCTAAGTTTTAAAGAAGGACTGAAACGATCACCTTTCACAGATGATATGATGTTATACATAGAAGATCCTAAAGAGTCCGCCAAAATGTTATTAGAAACAATAAATGAAAACACGCAAAATCCCATAGCCTTTAAAAACACAAACAATAAGTAAAAGCAAAAGGAGGGTCCTCCCAGCAGTGCAAGCCAGACGAGGCCGCTTCAGTGCCAGTTCGATCCCTGCCCCGGAGGTGACCACATGGCGTGGCAGACCTCTCCTGACCCGCCCGCTGCTCTCCTCAGCAGTATACTTCGTCGATCTGCCTGTTCTGCTCCCCACTCTGTCTCTGGTGAATCCTCTCACCACCCCTGCACCTCTGGCTTGTACCCTAGTTTTGTATGCATAAATAAATAAACTTCTTAAACAAAAAAGCAAAAGGAAATTAAGAAAATAACTCCAGTTGTTATTGTTTCAAAAAGAATTAACCTAATAAAAACCTGTGCAATGAGAAATGCAAGATGCTGCTAAAGGACTCAGTGGCATAAAGAGATGGAAGGCTAGCCCATGCTCATGCATGGGGCACAGCAACGTAACCAAAATGGCTATCCTGCCTAAAATGATATACAATTTTAACACAATCCCTATCAAATACCAGCCATAGTCTTCAAAGAAACTGGACAAAATGGAACTGGACAAAAGGACGAAAACTAAAAGCAACCCTAAGAAAAACAAGAAGATGAAAAGGTCACACTATTGACCTCAAAATTTACAATAAAACCACATAGTATTGGCCCAAGAAATGGACACAGGAGTCAATGGAACAGTATCTAAAACCCAAAATAAACACATAGATACCAGAAGCTCATCTGTGATAAAACATGTATGATCATAAAATGGGAGAAGACAATCTCTTTAATAAATGGCAAAATTTCTAGGAAAATTGAAAAGCTACACATAAGAGATCATAACTGGATTATTCAATAACCCTATACACAAAAATAAACTCCAAATGGGTGAAAAATTTAGATATAAAACCTGAAACCATAAAATACATAGAAGAAAACATTAGTGATGCGTTCTATGATGTTAACAACAAAGATATTTCTCCAAGGGATGGGAAATAAATAAATACATACACAAGACAATTAAGTAGACAATCTACTGAATGCGAGAGAATATTTATACAACATGTAACTGATAAGGAATTAATATCTAAGATATATTCTTAAAAGTACACAGTTCATCGACAACAAATAACCCAATTAACAAAAGGGCAGTGGATATAAACAGACAATTTACTTATGAGGAAATCCAAAATGTCAAAAGACACGTAAAAAAGTTCCCTGTCATCTAGAATAAGGTGGGAAAGGTGCACGGGACTATGGTGATGGCACACGGGTGAATTGGAGGTGGGAAGTCCACAGGGATTACAAGAAATGGAAAAGTGAACAAAATAAAGAATGATGTAAAAATAAATAAAAAAAAGAGAGAGAGATTACAAGTACAATGAGTCCCTCACGCCCGGGAGAATGGCGCATCGTAAGGCGATCCCCAACGAGTGCTGGACAGGACTTGGAGAAAAAGGAATTCTATTGTACTGTTGGTGGGAAGGTGAACTGGTGTAACCATTATGGAAAGCAATCAGAATTTACCTCAAAAAACTTAAAATAGGGGCTTCTCTGGCAGGACAAGGGGTTAAGTCTCAGCATTATGAAGCTATCAGCAGCGACTGCAGCACAAGTTCTATCCCCGGCCAGGGAGCTGACCCACATGGTGCAGCAGACCTCTCCTGACCTGCCCACTGCTCCCCTCAGAGTGTGTTTCAGTGGATCTGCCTGTTTTGCTCCCCACTCTGGTGAATATTTTCACCATCCCACAGCAGCTCTGGCCTACACCCCAGCTCTTGTATGCATAAATAAGTCTTTAAAAAAACCCTAAAAATGAAAATGCCCTATGACATGGTAATCCTACTATTGGGCACAGAGCCACAGATTATGACACCATCAACAACAACAACAACAACCAAAAACCCTTCTGTTTGAGTTATCATAGCAGCATTCATTATTTGCAATAGCTAGGACATAGAAACAGCCTTAATGTCCATTGACAGATAATTGGATCAAGAAGATCTGGTATAATACACACCATGGAGTATATAAGAAAGGATGAAATGCAGCCATTTCGACAAAAAAGGAGGGATTTTAGAGAATTATGTGCAGCAAAGTAAGTCAAATGATGAGAACAATTACTGGATATCTATATAGTAGCCAATTCTATAACATAAAACACTTTCAAATGCTGGTAAATGTTAATAAACATCCCGAGGGTTCTGAGTTTAGGGGGGTTGGGAGGGGAAGGGGACACATGCATACAAACCCCACTAGTTTACTCGACTTTCAAACAAACCTCCAAGGCAGTGATTATAAATTCTATGAATGATGAAAGAAGGCTCACAGAAGTTTAGTAACTTGCCTAAAGTTAGTAAAGGGATTCCTGGGAAGTTAGATGGAAGTTAATCACTACTGAGTGAAAGTTGTAGTAAATTTGCACACAGGGAAGGAGAGGCACCCTCTGGGGAAGGAATTGCACATGGTGCTAAGGAAATCTGGGAGTAACCAAGAGCAATCAAAGGGTAACCCTGGAAAGCAAGCTGGACGGAGGCCGTAGTTCAGCAAGGAAACATCAGATCCATGGCACTGGTCTCCATCAGAAGAAGGGAGATTAGAAGATCATATGGGATCTAGGAAAGGGGGACCCAGATGAAAAGAACTGTGAGCTTCTTGCCATCATGGCCTCTGGGGAGAGGCATGTTCTGATGCGGAATTTACTGTAACCTGCTTCTATTCAGTGGCCCCGAATGGCTGAAAGTAAGTGTAAAATAACAATGAACTCACATCATGTTCCCATCAAAAGATGAATGGAAAAAAAGAACAAAAATAATAATTTTTAAAAATTGTAGGAAACAATAAATCAGATATTCTGCCAGGGAGGGGGAGGGACCAAAAGGCGGGAGAGAAGAGCCAGGGACTGTGGCGATGGTGCTCGGGTGAACTGGTGGCGGGGCTATATCGGGACTACACCTGACAGGAGAAGGCATACACGCATACGCTGCGCAAACATGAACAATGATGTAATATATATATATATATATATATGTAATTTTTTTTTAAGATTTATTTATTTGTGCGTACAGAACTGGGGTATAGGCCAGAGGCTCAGGGGCAGTGAGAGGATTCACCAGAGACAGAGTGGGAAGCAGAACAGGCAGATCAACGCAGTACACTGCTGAGGGGAGCAGCAGGCAGGTCAGGAGAGGTCTGCCACACCATGTGGTCACCTCCCGGGCAGGCGGGGATCGAACTCATGTGGAAGTAGCTTTAGCTACTGGGTGCGCCACCAGGGAGGGCCTATATATATGTGTAATTTTAAAAAAGTTTTTAAAAAAATAAAGATGAACTGGCTTCCTGTGTCAGTTTGAAAGTGTGTGCCATCTGTTTTGTGAATACACTAGATTCTCTCCTGTATTAAGCTGGACCAGCACGGGCACACAAATTGCCTTGTTTTGAGTGATTGTCACTGACATGGTGCCACCGCTGTCACAGGGACACTGAAAGAAAGGAGTGAATGCTGTGATATTTGCTTTATGGTAAGGGTGTGGTTGAGATAGTCTTCACTTTATCATATCAAAGGAAAATGGCTGCCTGGCCTCAGGAAAGGGAGTCACTTCTGAGAGGCTGGTTTCTTCTTTCTTTCTGTCTTTCTTTCTTTCTTTTTTTAAGATTTATTTATTTAAATCTTAAATCAGAACTGGGGTACAGGCCAGAGGTGCAGGGGGTGAGAGGATTCACCAAAGACAAAGCAGGGAGCAGAACAGGCAGATCCACTGAAATACACTGCTGAGGGGAGTAGCGGGGAGACAGGAGAGGACTGCTGGGCCATGTGGGTCAGTTCCCTGGCTGGGATCCAACTCATGTGGCAGTGGCTGTGGATAGTTCTTAGTGTTGTACTTTAACCCATTGCACCCCCAGGGAGGGCCCTTATTCTTGTTTTCATCGATTTTTCTAACTATTTTTTCCTACATGTAAGTCCCTATTCTATTTAACCTATCCTACATTTAAGATATCATGATGCCATGATTTATTCCAGGAATGAATTTTATGGTGACCTGGATGAAATATTTCCCAAATATCTACTTTGATTACTGCTGATCAGCAGTTCCAGGAATCTTGCTGTTAGGAGTGGGCACCCTGGATGGTAGTAGACAAGAGAATTCCAACTCAGCCCTAAATGCTCCCTAAACCCAAAGGACAGAAGCATCTTGTCTGTCCCAGCTTCTTTTTCTGGGACAGAGGATAGTTCTAGAGCAAACAAGACACACTGCCAGCTCTCTTGCTTCCTTTCTACAAGATAACCCATTTGTAGTGCTTTCTGGGGGAAAGTGAGAGAAAGCTACCAGCAGTAAGGAGAGACTGAGAGAGACCGAGGCAGTTCATTGTGTGAACACATGTCATTCTGGCACTAGAAGCCATTGACCCAGGGCAGGCCAGAGTAGAGAACTAAGTCTTGGAGTCTTTATTTGTATAAAGGAAATAATATCACCTCCTTCCTTGTATGAACAAAGCGAGATGATTCATATAAGTAACTTAGTACAGGCGCTGCACCTATCGCCACCTCTGTGACGGGAAGCCTGTAATCATTAATTATCCGCACTCCAATCCTAGGCGGGTATGATTAGTCACAGCCCAAAGAGGGGAAGCGGGGAAAGCCCGCGCCCTGTCACACCGCAGTCTCCCACTAGAGGGCAGGCTGCGACAGGGAGGCGCGAGGAGCCAGGGGCTGGAAAAGGCGGATAATGGTAGGAAGCGTGTTAGGGACACCTGTGAGCCCCAGTTCTTCTCGCTTTGCTGTTACAGTCACTGTCAGTCCCAGTTTCTTGTGGTGTTAGCTGAGTCTTGCCCTAAGACTCAGCCCACAGGGACCTCTGACCCAGCCTCCCGCCCCCAAGCCTTTTCCCCTTGCTCTTTGAGCTTTGAGGCCTGGGTTGCCTGCACCCTCAAGTTTCTTCCACTTAAACAAACAAAAACCCCAGTTTCTCCTTTGGGCGGAGCAGCAGTAAATGACATTCATCTTAGTCTTAGACCCACGATCCTTTGATTTTCGGGACAATTCAGACTGCGAGCGCTGTGTTGCCCTGCTCCCACTTGCTGCCCCCCCCCAAACGCCCCCCCCCCCCGACACCGCAGACCATCACCGGGGCGCGCTTTTTTTGTCTGGACCAGAGGGCACAGGACTAGCTCTGGGGAGAACCTTCTGGCAATAAGACGGCAGGTGGGGGAAGGGGACCCTTGGGCCAAGTGCAGGGTCCTTCCCCCCGGAAATTGTTAGAAATTTCCATTAGAGAGCCCTCCTTGGTAGCACAACGGGTTAAAGTGCAGCACTGCAAGTGCGCTGTGGCGTCTTTTGTGTGAGTTCGATCCCTGGCCCTGGAGGTGACCCACATGGCGTGGCAGACCTCTCCTATCTTGCCTGCTGCTCCCTCAGCAGTGTACTTCATCTATCTGCCTGTTCTTGTCCCCACTCTGTCTCTGATGAATCCTCTCACCACCTCTGTACCTCTGGCCAGCACCCAGTTCTGTATGCATAAATAAATAAATCTTTAAAAAAGAAAATCACCATTAGAGAAGGGGTTGAGGCGCGAAGCCCTGTCTGCAGGCTCTGCTTTCTCCCGGATTCAGACCTCCTGAGCCCCAGCAGCTGCCCAACCTCTCTCGCAAATGAACTCTGGTCTCCAAAACCCAAGTTAGTGCTTGTACCCGAGGAGATTTTGATTTCCAGTCTGGCGCGGGGCGCCCAGGAGGCAAGATCCTGGCTCCTCCCGGGAGCTGGCAGGCTGGGCATGACGGCTTCTCCCCAGGAGCGCCCCTCCCCCACCCCTCCTCCACCACGTGCTTCTCCCTTCCTTTGCGCTTAAATTTATCCTTAATAAAGCTCTGGGAACACGCAGGAAAAGGGGCGCCCTTTGTCTCGAGGTCTATGGCTTCCTGCCTTGGCGAACAGGGACAGGCGCCATCACAGCTACTCTGCCCAGAGAATGTGGGGAACCTGTCCCCGCTCTGCACCGCGCCCCAGGACGGCTTGACATTTTGGCCTCCCAAAGAGGGGCCACTGGCCTTCGCAGGCAGGAGAGGCTCAGTAAATCTCCTGGCCTCAACTTGGAGAGTGATTTAGTCCTGGGCGGCTGCCACACCCACCCCCCTGGGGACCCCCGGAGCCTCTGCAGCTGGTACGTGGCTCATGGAGGACATTAGGACCGAGAGCTGGCTAATCTTGGCTTTGAAGATGCAGCCAGCATCTGGCCTAGTCTGGAAGATGGACTGAGGATGGTGTACCCAGGGGGCCTGGGGAGGGAGGGGGCAGCACTTCAGGGCCTGAACCCCCACAGCAGCTGCCTTTCTCTGGGCCACATGCCAGGACTGAGGGAGACAGAATGTATTGGCTTTCTCTGCTCCCTTGGGCATGAGCTTATGTGTGGTCACAGCCATACCACTGGCAGGAGGCTATAAAGGCCCTGGGTTTCTGCCAGGCATGAGAAATCTAAGGGGAGCGCAGCAGACAGAATGGGGAGAAGGCAGCAACTGACCGCCTCCCAGAAGCGCAGGGTGCCCTGCGTGTGGAAGGTGTGGGGAGCCACTCTCAGAATTCCTAGGGGCAGGGTACCAGACCCTCTGCACTACAGCACAGGAAAAGATGAGGGATGGTTGTGTGAGAGGGGCCCTATTACACATTGGTGAGTGTTGCAGGTGTAGGAATGGTTCAGATGCCACTTTTAAAGTGCAGTCTGCATGGGTGGAGGCTTTTATTTTAAAAGCCAACATATGACTTAGTGCTTTATCTCCCAAGTGAGCCCTTGTTTACCTGACTACTTCAAATCTTTACCAAATGTGTATATGTACATAATTTCATTATTTATCTTTATTTTAAGATTTATTTATTCATGCATACAAGCACTGGGGTACAGCCCCATGGTGCAGGGGGTGAGAGGGATCACCAGAGACAGAGTAGGGAGCAGAACAGACAGATTGACTGAAACACACTGCTGAGGGGAGCAGCAGGGGAGACAGGAGAGGTCTGCCATGCCATGTGGGTCAGCTCCGGGGCAGGGATCAAACTCATGCTGAAGTGGCTATGGATAGCTTCATCGTGCTGCACTTAACCCTTTGCACCACCAGAGAGGCTGTATGTGTATAATTTTAAAAGGCAAAACTCTATAAAACATAACAAGAAGCTGTGGTCCTGTCACCTTTCCTAAGTTCAGATTCTGTCTTCCTGGATGCCAACATTTCAATGCTCAATTGTTTTTATCTTTTAATAACAAGGTGTATCTGTCAGGGTTTGGTATAGGAGATGGGGATTACTCTAAGCATATTCAACAGGAAGGGATTTTACAAAGGGCATTAATAGCTTGAAATCTTTAGGAGGACTGAAGGAGCAGGTTCTCAGCTGAGTCTTATGGAGTGGTAGTCAGAACAATCTAAATCACCTAGGTTTTACTTGTCTGTAAATTTATCACTAATTTGTCACCAAATTATCCTCTAATAGTGCAGTTTCTTCTCCATTCAAATGCTGGGTAATTAATTACTTCTTTAGGTAATCTGCTTTTCTCTTTAAACAATTTTGGGCACCTCCCTGGTGGTGCAAGGGGTTAAGTCTTAGCATTGTGCGTAAGTTCAATCCCTGGCCAGGGAGCTGACCCCCATGGCCCAGCAGACCTGTCCTGTCCCGCCCACTGCGCTCCTCAGCAGTGTGTTTCAGTAGATCCATCTGTCTGCTCCGTCCCTGTGGCCTACACTTCAGTTCTTGTATGCACAAAGTAAATAAATATTTAAAAAACAAACAAACAAACAAAAATTGGGATTTCCTTTTTGCACCTAATACTTTTAACATTGATGCAGCTTTGGATTAAATTCATTTTGTTAGACATTCAATTATGTCTCAATTTAAAAGCTTATTTTTCTTGGTTCTGGAATTTCTCTTTGGTCATTTCCTCTGTTCTGTTCTCTTTGTTTTCATTATTCATCCGATTAACCATATAATTTCATATATTTTCCATAGCATTCCGGCCTCTTTACTTTTACTTCATCAACTTTAAATTCTAATACTTTCTGTGGAGATTTTTGCTTAGTAAAATGCTTATTTTTAGCTCTCTATTTACTTTTATAGCTTCTTGATCTTTTTTCAACATTTTCACTTATTTTTAAAAAAGAATTATTTATTTATGCATACAAAAACTGGGGTACAGGCCAGAGTTGTGGTGGGTGAAAGGATTCACCAGAGACAGAGTGGGGAGCAGAACAGGCAGATGTAGTGAAATACACTGCTGAGGGAAGCAGTGGGTGACTCTGGAGAGGTCTGCCGTGCCATGTGGGTCACCTCCCTGGCCAGGAATTTAACTGGTGCTGCAGTGGCTGTGGACAACTTATTGTGCTGCATTTCAACCCCTTGAGCCACCAGGGAGGCCCCATTTTCACTTATTTTATGAAAATATTTGTTGCAGGTTTTATTTTTTTACTTTCCAGTAAAAATGGAAAGATTTTAATTTCCAATTCTTTTTTGAGAAGCAAAATTAAAACCAAGCAAACTAATTCTGCCACATAAACAAACCCGCTTAGTATGGGCTGGCATTGCTTCAAAGTGTGCAGCCTGTGCTGGACTTTCAGTCCCTTCAGTCCTGAAGGCGATGGCAGGCCCGGGCCCCACCAGCTCCCATTTTCAGGCAGGAACCACAATGCCAGGCCCCTCAGCTTGCATCTTCACACACAGGAGCACATGTGCGTGGCATTTCAATTTTCTTCACCATTTGCGGGAGGGAGGCACCATAGGGGGTCCAGTGACTAGTGAGGATGCCAGTATAGGCCACTGTCACGGCCCATGTGCAAGGTGAGGTTTTTGGAAAAGAAGCAACTGACACCACACAGAGAAAGACAAGAAGGGGAAGAGGAAAAGGAAATGTGCTAGGTAAAGCTGTGAAGCCACTGGGGGTAAAAGTGTGTGTGAGAAAGAGACAGACAGAGACCGAGCCAGGCAGCCTTGAAACCTGTTCCTGGTGGCAGTGGGGTTTCCATCCTTGTCCCAGTGAGATCTTGCTACGTTGAGGTCTGGTTCACAGATTTTGCTCTTTTTCCTTTGACATCTCTCAAGACATGCAAGCAGGGCTTCTTGGGGCCTCAGGCCATGTGGCTGCCCTAGGCCGGTGCCCAGTGAAGGCAGCAGGCTTTATGGTTTGGCTCCTGGCCTTGTTGTTATTTCTTTGAAGTGTCTTTGTTCTTGTATTTTCAGTCCCCATCTGTCATGTCAGTGACTTGCATCACATGGTGACCCTCTGCTTGTCAATATGTTGCCTCTCAAGTGAGGACTCACCTCCCACCTGGACTGTGACAGGGCGCTGTAGGCCGTTGTCCTTGTGACTGTCACCAGGTGAGGGACGGTGCCTGAGGCCAGGTCCCTCTGGGCCGTTTCACCCTCCAACAAGGCAAGTGAGTAAGCCAGATTGAGCCCCACCACTGGGGATGGGAGAGGTCCTGCTCCATTGCCGGGGAGCGGCTCTTGAGAACCTCTGGTCAAGACTGCAAAGAGGACTCCACAGGCCCCCCGTGAGGAGGGCAGGAGGCAGTGCTTACTGATTATCAAGAGATCAGAGAGGAGAACTCCAGCGAGCCCTCTCTGGGCACGAGAGGTTTTCCCTGTTGTCAGGGCTTGGGGTCTGTTCAGGTTTTAGGTTTGAGAACACAGGAATTAAAAAGCTTATTGGCTGGAAAAGCCAGGAAAGTGGACCTGGCCAAAGTCCACTTGCTTGTCTGCGAGTGGACCGTCTATTGCTGCCTTGGTGCAGTCAGCAGCAGCGTGTGGTTGTGCGTGTGGGCTGGTGACTCTGGTGGGGGCTGGCTGAGTCCCGCCTCAGCCTCTGCTCAGAGACTCAATGAGCTGTGAAGAGAAAGCTCAGGAATCTACTGGCTGGTGTGTGCGTGGTAATTAGTATTTAAATAAATAACCCGGAGCGTGCGAAACCCATCGATTTGTTTAACCCGCGTTTAACCAGGCTAGCCTGTGGGACAGCCAAGTTCTGTCAGTCCCTGGACCACGTCCGACCAGCACAAAAATAAGCTCTGCCAGTAGAGGGCGCCAGAGGGACGTTGCAGGAGGAAGCGGCTTCCCTCGCGTTTTAACCCGCTTTTGATTCTTGTTGCTCCTACGGGTTGGCCTGGACATGCACTGAGTCCCCTCCAGCCACATGCTGGAATGCAACCCCTGGGTGAGGTGGACCTGATGTGGACATTGCATGAACTGGGCCTGCTAAGACCCCTTTACTGCCCAGATCCTGATTTATCCACTTATTTGAATTATATAGTTTCCTGTTTTTTCTTCTACTTTACAGGTTCTTTCCTTAAAAAACAACAGGGCTCCCCCTGGTGGTGCAATGGGAGGCTGTCCACAGCCTCTGCAGCAAGAGTTCGATTCCCAGCCCTGGCAGCTGACACACATGGTGCAGTAGACCTCTCTTGTCTCCCCTGCTTTTCCCCTCAGCAGTGTGTTTCAATCTGCCTGTTCTGCTCCCCCCTCTGTTTCTGGGGAATCCTCTTCCCTCTGTCCCTCTGGCCTGTACCCCAGTTCTTGTACACATAAATAAATCTTTTAAAAGCAACAACAAAACCTTGATCACATTTTGGTGAGATTTCTAATTGAAACAGACATCAATGCTCAATCAACCCCAGCAAACTGAAGACCCCTGGGGCCTCGTGTTGCTGTGGGGGGTTCTGCTGTCTAGGACGACTGGTGCCAGGTGGAAAAAGTTCATGATCCTTCCATTTCTCTGACTTGCCTCCTCCCCTTCCCCGCCTCCCCCTCCCTCCCACCCCCAGTTCCCGGCTTCTGGGCATCAGTCACTGCATTTCCTACAGATCTTTTCCTATATGGGGGACAGAGCCAGGAAGGGGGTGGCAGGCCGCCCTATTGAGACACCTCCAGGAACAAGAATTTAGAGGGTTTTATTACTGCTGCTGCTGTTGATCGCTATTGAGTGGAACCAAAGAAGAATAAAAATAAATAGGCTAATTTACATTACTGGCTATTGATGTGTGTAAAATACCTGAGTTTTTATATTGCTGAGAAGGGTATCTGGGCAGATCTGACAGCAATCATAGGAATTGTAAAAAGAGTCCCTTTGGCTCAATAACTTTCCTTTTCATGAAAAAAGGAACATTTATTGAGTTAACCTGAAAAAAGACAATATACAGACTCTAAGAAGTAAAAATAAACTCTACACCCCCAATCTATAAAAAATGTAGCATTTCAAGATTTTTTCCTCCCAATGGGCAATATGAATAATACCTTACCTTTAAAATCCTTCATAAAATAATTTTAAGTTGTTGCCTAGTGTAACACATGTCATATACTTTTGTTAGAATTGAGACATTTTTTAAAAAAAAATATTATTTATACATACAGAATGGGGTACAGGCCAGAGTTGCAGGGGGGTGAGAGTATTCACCAGAGACAGAGCGGGGAGCAGAACAGGCAGACTGACGGAGTACACTGCTGAGGGGAGCATTGGGCAGGCCAAGAGAGGTCTGCCTCACCATATGGGTCACCTCCTGGGCGGGGATCGAACTAGCGCTGAAGCTGCTGCTGTTCGCTTGCAGTGTTGTGTCCTAACCCATTGGGCCATCACTGGGGAGGACCCAGAATTGAGACTTTTTAACTCTTTGTGGACCAACCCATGCACAAGGAACGCTTGCTGCATGCTTATATTTTGCCATGTATTATCTGAGTATTTTTGTTTTAATTTTATAATTAAAAAGATTTATTGGGCCCTCCCTGGTGGTGCAGTGGGTTAAAGCACTGTACTAAGAATCAAAAGCTACTTCCACATGAGTTCGAT
>NW_004567162.1:204161-206899 GCF_000260355.1 Condylura cristata
ACTCCACTCTGTCTCTGGTGAATTCTCTCACCCTCCACATCTCTGGCCTGTATCCCAGTTCTGTATGCACAAATAAAATCTTTAAAAAAAAAAAAAAAAGTTGCCCTTGGCCCTCCCTGGTGGTGCAACAGGATAAAGCACAGCACTATGAAGCTATCGACAGCCACTGAAGATGAGTTTGGTCCCCAGCGAGGGAGCTGACCCACATGGCCCAGGAGACCTCTCCTGACCTATCTGCTGCTCCCTTCAGCAGTATATTTCAGTCCATCTGCCTGTTCCCCACTCTGTCTCTGGTGAACCCTCTCATCCCTCATCACATAACTCTGGCCTGCACCCCAGTTCTTCTATGCATAAATAAATAATAAATCTTAAAAAAGTGATCTTTGTTCAATTCTTGAAGTAGGCTGTGTCTAGCTGGAAACTGGCAATGAGTTCTCATTATTCAGTAAGTAGTTGGCTTTTTTTCTCCCCTAAGTTAAAGGTTTAGTAAGATGGAGTGGGTTTGAATATCCCTTTTCACACCTCAAGGGGCACTTTCTTGAGACTACTGTCATAAGGATTCCATGTACTTTTTTGCTGTCACTGGAACTAAATGATGATAATGCTACTGCTGATGGTGCTGGAGCAGAAAGTCCCTGCAGTGTCCTCTGGCCCACAGTGGAAGCTATGGCTGCCCTGACGCCTTCCCAGACAATAAAGATGCTCATGCTGTGGTGGATGGGTGACGAGGCTCCTCACACACCTGTGTAAAAACCTCACCTCTCCTGTAATTCGGGGCTCAGCCTTTGGGACTGACCCCACTGAGCCTGCTGAGGTGACAAGTAAATCCCTCTCTCTCTACCTCTCCGAGTACCGTCTGATTTCTCTGGGAAATTGTTGTAACAGGGATATTTCTGCTGCTGCCGCTGGTGATGTCAACCAGGAGTGAAGCTGGAAGGCTCTTTATTTGCCTTTTTTTTTTTTTTAAGATTTGTTTATGTATGTATACAAGAACTGGGGTATAGGCCAGAGGGGGGGGGGTGAGAGGATTCACCAGAGACAGACTGGGGAGCAGAACAGGCAGACTGATGAAATATACTGCTGAGGGGAGCAGTGGGCCCGTCAGGAGAGGTCTGCTGGGCCATGTGGGTCAGCTCCTTGGCCGGGGACGAACTCATGCTGCAGTGGCTGGCAACAGCTTGATAGGACTGAGATTTAACCCCTGCACCACTGGGGAGGCCTTATCTGAGTATTTTAAAAATACTGTGCTACCCACTAATATTTCATGATCATTCTTGTCTCAACACAACCTCATAAGAATGGAATGATTTCCTTTATTAAAAAAATCAAATTCCTTTTTAAGCTACCACCTGAACAATTTAAATATGGGTTTAAGCAGAATAGCCATATGGAACTGCCAAAGAGCGCAAGTGGGTTGCTGTTACAGTTTTATTAACTTTAATCAGGAAGGATTTTAAGAGAGGAATGGTCCTGGTAACTAAATAAGATAAATAGGCACTGTATTAACTACACATGAATTAACACAATCGTCTTCAGATATCTTCTTCAACTACTTTGTTCTATGCCAATTTGGCACCAGGAAGTTAATCGAATGCATTTTGCAGGATTCCCAGAGGAATCTGTTGTTATTTTCAGAGGACTCAATAAGTAACTTGGGAGGTTTTTCTGTGTCTGTAGTGGGGGTGTGGTAGTTCCCATTCTGATCGATTTTTTTAAAAGAGCAATTTTATCTGTGCTGTAAGCAACATGGTTAGGGACCAGGTCTGCCTCACTGCCACAGTGCTTTGTGATGTGGCTGGGGCCTTGCCGGTTCCTGCGGTGGAGCGATCCAACAGGCTGGGAGTCCTGGCTCAGGTTCTCCACAGCCTCCGCGCACCTGTGCAGGGCTGTGAGCTCTCACTGCGGGCAGCACCAATGGACAGAGCCTTGGTTTCATGGCCGTGTCAACTGTGGCCTGCCAGCTCAGGCTTAAGAGGTCACTAGTCCCAGCATCACAGCCTTTGCGCCCAGGGCCCCCTAACAGATTGTAAACCCGGACCTCTACATGTGGCTCCCTGCAGTGACCCAGTAGAGAGGAAAGGTACTTTAGAGAGGATTATGTAAGTGACATGCAATTTTCTCCCCTCAAGACCGCTAACCTGCTCCTGGGTGACACTTTTCTTTTTGTAGTCCTTTCAGCATCTCTTCCGTGGAGTGTGCGCTAATGCGTCCTGCCTTTGTCTCAGTTTGCTGTTTGCACAAACAAGAAACTGGTTATTGAATTTGCTGCAGGATATTTGCTGTGGGCTTTTAGGTTTCTATTACCCAGTCTCTCGTAGTAAAGATATATAAGAAGTTTATTTTACAATTCCAGGAAGAAGTCTGTTTGCTTTTCCTTATATGGACCATTGACTGCTTATGTTTCTCCTTTTGCTCTGGTTGCTGCTAAAGTCTTAAAGCAAATTTCTCAAGTACCTTGATGTTATCATCCCTCATCTTTGGAGTATTTATATTGTCTTTGCTTAAGTTTGTATGTTTTAACATTTTCATGTACATTTATTTATTACTGTATCATTATTGTGCTTTTGTTATAATCATTCCAAATAATCCGTAGAAAGAGACAAAGTACAAATAACCATACATTAAAAAGTTGCCCTTGGCCCTCCCTGGTGGCGCAGCGGGTTAAAGCACAGCACTGAGAATCTAAAGCCGTTTCCTCATGAGTTCGATTCCCGCCTGCCCCGGAGGTGACCACATGG
>NW_004567162.1:209889-234980 GCF_000260355.1 Condylura cristata
AGGCCAGAGGGGGGGGGGGGGAGAGGATTCACCAGAGACAGACTGGGGAGCAGAACAGGCAGATTCACTGAAATACACTACTGAGGGGAGCAGTAGGTGAGACAGGAGAGGTCTGCTGGGCCATGTGGGCCACCTCCCTGGCTGGGGATTAAACTTGTGCTATGGTGGCTGGTGATAGCTTCATAGTGCTGAGACTTAATCCCTTGCACCACCAGGGAGGCCCACTGGACGGCTCCACTGCCCACCACTGCCCTCGGGAGGGTGCTCCTTCGCAATCAGAAGATGATGGGGGCTGAATTTAATGCTTTTAAGCAGGTCCCCACTTATTCCTTCTGTCATTTCCTAAAATCCCAGTTCCTAAAATTCCTTTGAAGATTATCTCCTACAAGAAATAATATTTGGGCCTCTCTGGTGGCCTAAGGATTAAGTTTCAATGCTATCACTGCAGTGGCCTGAGTTCTACCCGCCCCCTTCCCTGGCCCCCCAGTAGTGTACTTAGCTGATCCGATCCGCCTGTTCTGCTCCCCACTCTGTTTTTGGTGAATACTCACACCCTCCACACCTCTGACCTATACCCCAGTTCTTCTACTAAAAAATAACAAAACAAAAAACAATATTTGAAGTTCTTCATTCAGTGCAACTGGGCAAGAATTACTTATTTAGAAATGAATTTTCTAGGTTTAAGAAAGAATAAAAAAGGAGTAAGAGTTGATTGCTGATCTGTAAGAATTTGACAGCAGAGGAAGACACATTGTGGATATAGGTGATAGTGTAACAGGGTGATCCCCAGGAAAAGGGGAAGCTCCAGGTTCCCTGCCCCACCCAGAAGGAGGGTTCCAGCTGAGCAGAGAAGAGAAGGAATCTGGAGAAGAAGGAAGCAGGATGGAACCAGGAGACCAGAGGGAGCCACGTGGAGCAGAGAGACATGTGAAGAAACTGTGCTTGCTTCTGGTCCTGTACTGAGTGAAAGAGATGTGAGAGAGAGACCCATGGGGAGGTGACTATGGCAGCTTTTATCTTAATTTTGATGTTGCTCTTTTCCTCCCAGACTTGTCTGGCCATGTGTGACCCTTTTCTATGGGTCCCGGCCAGAAGGTGCTTTAGTCTTGTGGCAGCTTTCAGGCCTTGCTTTGGACCAACCCCTTTTGGATGGACTTTTGCCTACAAGGGGACGGGTAACTTCAGGTGTTTGATTTAGAAATTAATATCCTTTGTCCTCTGGGTTGTACACTCACTGTATTAAAGTCCCTTTTCATTAAAGTATTAAATGTTTTCTCTTGATGCGGCGGGTGGCAGAACCCACTTAGAGCAGGCAGGTTTGGGGGTTTGGTGGTGCCCTTCTCTCTGTGCCCTGTAACAGTAAGGTAGAAGACAGAGTCCACAGGAGTTTGGGGAGCTGTTCAGATGGGCAAGGAATCTGGGGAAAAGCACCTAGTACTTCCAGGGAAGCTGTGCTTGAAAATGTGCTCACAGACCATTTTCTACCATAAAGGTCAATTGTTTTTATTGTATGTAATTTGGAAAATCCGAAGGCATTTAAAAAAGTAAATTAGAGAGTATTAAGCAAATCCAGGTCATTGTACTAGTGATTAATTTATTATTCCAGATGTCAATGTGGAGGTTTTTCTTAGATGGGATTAACATTTAAGTCATTGGACTTCCAGGAAAGCAGATTACCCTCCTCAAGGCTGGTAGGCCTCATCATTTGAATAGAAAAAGACTGACTTTCTGCCAGAGAAAGAGGCAACTCTGCCTTTGGAGAATGGCAACACACTTTCCACTGTCCACATCGCTGGCCCACCTGCCCGTTTTAGAGTGGTTGGGTCCACCACTGGACAGGGGCCTTACAGCTGGTGTGCTCTCACCTCTGACCTAGTCGGGTCATTAGTGGCCACCTGCTGATTTATGCATACATAAATAAATCTTTTCTTAAAAGATTTATTAAAAAAGATTTATTTATGTATGAATACAAGAACTGGGGTACAGTTGGGGAATGGGACAATTCACCAGAGACAGAGTGGGGAGCAGAACAGGCAGACTGACAAAGTAAACTACTGGGGAGAGCAGTGGGCAAGACACGGGAGGTCTGCCCCTCCATGTGGGTCACCTGAGGGGTGGGGATAGAACTTGTGCTGCAGTGGCTGCAGAAGCTTCCTAGTGCTGTGCTTTAACAGGCTGTGTCATCAGGGAGGGCCTGCTTATTTAGCTTTCTTAACGATATATTAATGTATCTGTCTCTATATCTCCTATTGTTGTTTCTCTGAAGAACCCTGCTTAATACAATCATGATTCCATGTTTTACCTCCCCAGTCTTTATGGTTAGGTTTGGGGGTTTTCCTTGCGGGTAGTGTTGGATGTTATTATCATCAATTTCAGGCGTAATTGTGTATTCCTTTTAAACTGTATAATCATGATGCTATCATCTTTGTTTATTAAATCAGCACTTCAATAAATGTCATTTCCTTGGTTCCAAGATAGTAAATGAAGTATATGTTCATAAGTGATAGTTTTTCCTGTTAAGTGCTAATGTTGCTTTCACTATTTCGCTAAGACAATAAATTGTAATGAACATTTTTTATTGATAAAGCTTTCCTCTCAGTTGAGAATTGGCTATTGTCCCAGAAATGAGATCACCGCCTCTGAGGAGAACAGCAGCATCCCGCACAAGGCGGACAAGGACCTGTGGGGGAGGAGGCAGCGGCCAGGTGGAGGGTGGAGAAGGGGTACAGGCTTCTCCCTCAGCTTCTCCCTGCTGCTTCCTGGCCTCAGTTTAATAAAATTTTACCAGCGAATTAGGGATAAGGGAAGAAAATGACAGAAAGAAAATTGGAACTCAGATGTGCCTGCTTTCAGGTTTCACAGCCTGGGATCACTCTTCCTGGGGCCCCCTGCTGGCTGCTTCTGCGCAGCCTCTGGCTTGCGGAGCAGGGGCAGCTGCCTGCAGTGCTGGGTGCTCCGGCCACAACTCATATGCTCACGTCTTCCCTGTTTAAATAGAACAGCGATAAACATGGGAGTGCAGGTGTCTTTTTGAATCAGTGTTTTTGTGTATTTTGGGTAGATACCTAGGAGTGGGATTGCTGGGTCCTATGGAAGCTCCACATTAGCAGTTTGAGGAACCTCCAAACAGTTTTCCATAGTGGTTGTACTAGTTTGCAGGAGAGTTCCTTTTTCTCCACATCCTCGCCAACATTTGTTGTTGCTAGTTGTTTGGAGATGTGCCATTCTCACTGGGGTGAGGTGGAATCTCATTGTGGTTTTAATTTGCATCTCCTTTATTATGAGTGATGTTGAACATTTTTTCATATGCCTGTTGGCCATCTGCATTTCCTCTTTGGAAAAGTGTCTTTTTATCTCTTCTGCTCGTTTTTTGATGGGGTTGTTTACTTTATTTTTGTTGAGTTTAATCAGCTCTTTGTGTACCGTTGTAATCAGTGCTTTGCCATTAGGATTTAAAAAATGTGGTACATATACACAACAATCAAAAAAAGATAAGCTCATGCAGCAACATGGATGGAGCTGAAAGGGATCTTGCTTAGTGAAATAAGCCAGAAAGAAAAGGAAAAATGCTGGGCGGTTTCACTCATAGTAGGAGCATAAGGCGGAGGAGGGGAAGAGAGAGAAACAAACAAATGTAGTAGAATAAAAAGGAAAACAATGAACAACTATAAATCAGATATAAATCAGAGACATTTTATGAGGGTAGAAGGGGGAATGGGATGGGAACTGGGGTGGGATAAGTACACTGGACTGTGGTGACGGCACACAGGTGAATTGATAGTGGAAAGCCATGGGGATTACAACTGAGATGAAAAAATGCACAAAATGAAGAATGATATAAAAACTATAATTAAAAAAGTGTAAATCATAAAAAAACAAAGCACTCACCCCCAGACAGGCTATTCTGGCCCCAGAAGGCATTTGCCTCAATCCGGATTATGACCATCTACCAGGATCTGCCTCTCTCAATGATTCAGACTAGTACCCAGCCACCCTGGAAAGGAGGAACGTCCAGCCTCAAGATGGTGACCCAGGTGCTGTCCAGGTCCTGCTGGCCATGGAGCTGTATGTGAGTTGGGTGTAATGAAGTGTTTCTAGAAAGGCTAAAAACATCCGGTAGGTAAAATTAATTTTAATAGTTTTTATTTAACCAAGTAGGTCCAAAAAACCAGAATTTCAAGGTATAATAAATGTAAAATCTTACCAAAAAAACTTAATAGTGAGTTTTTTATATACTGCCTGACAGCCCACTGGAAACACATAGTAGAGCCCGTTTGAGCTGGCCTAACTCCACTCCAAGTGCTCTTACTCCATGTGGCCGGTAGCTGCCTTCAGTGAGGAGTCCTGGGAGCATGTGCTCGTCTTGGATCATGCTTTCCTCATGAATAGCTTATTTAGTCATGAATGATGGGCTTTGTGAGCAGCTACAGATTGTGCTATGATGACCTTCCTTAGATGAGGTCAGACGCCAGCCTGAGGCCTGCACATACACCCATCATGCTTGGGGGTTTCTGATTCCAAGTCCGCAGGCCTACCAGCTGCTTGATAGTCTCCTCATTCTCTCTACCTCCTCTTCCCCTTCCTTTGTTTCCTTCCCCTCCTCCCCCTCTGCAAATGGCAGGTGTTTAAAGCTGACTTTAAGGAGTTCAATGCTTTCATTGATTCTCCTAAGACTCTTTATTCCTGAAAAACAGTCACTGCTGGAGCAGGCCCCTCCCATCAGCCATCTCCTCCAAGCCCCTGGAATGCACAGTAGCTTCTTCAGCTTCTCTGCTGGTACCTATCACACCGTGGGTGACATGAGGGCCAAGGTGAGCTCAGCCCCACCCTGCTCTTCCTTGTGTGGCCCGTGCAGCCCACTGGAAACACATAGTAGCCTTCTCCCTGGAAAACTTGGGAGCCAGGTCCTAGGCCAGCCTCCCACCCTGCACCCCCACCTGAGGCAGACAACCACCTGTCCCCTACAGCTGTGTTTGCCGGACAAGGCTAAGACGCAGCTCATACAGGTGCCCTGGGAGCAAGAAGCTCTATGTGGCACAGTAGAAAAAAAGATGTTACAATTCTGGATTAGATTTAACATATAAAGCAATAATTCTTAGAACCTGAAAGTAATAAGAAAAACCTCAGCTTTCTTGATCCAGGGCGGGAACGCTGGGCACTATGAACACCGCTTTGCCCTTACGGCTGTCAAGGCACGTAGTCTGAAGGACCGAGCCGGGAGAGAAATGGCAACCTCCTGAGGCAGCAGTGCCCGAGGCGGGGCAGACAGGCATGTCCCCGCTGGGAACGTGGAGGCCCGCAGGATGGTGCGCTCTAGGGCGGCAGAGCTGGGTAGGACCCAGTTCTCTGACTCCTCTGGTGTCTGTTTGCCCTGGCTATAGGGACTCACAGAACGTCTGTGTGGTGGAGACGGCAGAGAGCCTACTGTCACTTGGGCAGAAGCACCACAGGACAGACACCTGCCACCACTGTGTCCTCATGCTGCTGTCAATGCCAGTCCCAGAGCCGCCAGCTAGTGGAATGAATGAGTGAGTGAGTGAATGAATGAGTGAGTGAATGAGTGAATGGGGGACTAATTGAGCCATGTCCTGCTTCTAAGCCGGAAACGGCACTCCAGAAGTGGTAAGTGACTTACTAGAGGTTGCACAGACAGAATTACTCTCACCTATAGTGTTTCTCGAGGCGGGATACAACCTACAGTCAACGCACGGCACCATAAGCTTTCTCTCTTAGCAGTATGTGCAATAATGCTTGTCCCTCCAGCAAATGAAGCCTCCGATTCGATGAAAAGTGGCAACTGCTTGTAGGCATGGGCTGTGTGTCAGTGAGCAGCACGTGAAGACAGCGGGGGGCCGACCGTGACATGAGAGCTGTGTGCAAGCTGGCTCTGGGGTGCTGGGGGAAGCAGCCCTGTGTTCCCCGCTGGGGAAGATACACTCTCACCAGGAAGATGCGGGCAGCTGGGAGCCTCTTCTGACCAGGTCATTTCTCACCATGAGTCCTGGTCACAAAGTTGCTTTGATAGTGTGACTATCACAATTTTCCCCCCAAGCTTAATATATATTCTAACTAAATCTTCACATCAACTTAATTTTACCGTATCTGAATTTCTCTCAATGCCAATTTTTGTCAACTGTGACATTTATGATAATTGACTTCACTAGTGGGTTCTGCTTTTAAAAATACTTGCAGATGGACCCTTCCTGGTGGTGCAATGGGTTAAAGTGCAGCACTATGAAGCTGGCTGCAGCCGCTTCAGCACGAGTTCAATCCCCTGCCAGGGAGCTGACCCACATGGCCCAGCAGACCTCTCCTGACCCTCCCTCTGCTCCCCTCAGTAGTGTATTTCAGTGGATTTGCCTGTCCTGCTCCCTGCTCTGTCTCTGGTGACCCCTCACTCCTCCCCTCCCCTGCACCTCTGGCCTGTACCCCAGTTCTTGTGTGCATACATAAATAAATCTTTTTAAAAACTCCTTGCAGCCTCTGAGTCCAGGTGTTATACCGCAACTCCACTCACAGAGAAGGACAGGCAGCCAAGCACAAGCAGTGAATGCTGAGTGCACGGAGACAGAGGGGCTGCCAAGGTCTCAGCGTGAGAGAAAGGCCCCCTCGGGGTCTCAGAGCCGCCTGGCTTGCTGTCTCACATGGTCACATTGTAGATGGTAAATGTCACTGCTGGAAGCTCCGTGAACAAGATTTTTATTTATTTTTACATAAAGAAATGGGGTAGAAGCCAGAGAAATGGGGTGGTGAGAGGATTCACCAGAGACAGAGTGGGGAGCAGAACAGGCAGATCGACAAAGCACACTGCTGAGGGAGCAATGGGCGGGTCAGGAGAGGTCTGCTGGGCCATGTAGTCACCTCCGGAGCTGGGCGAGCACTGAAGCAGCTGTGGCCAGCTTGCAGTGCTGCGTCCTTACCCGTTGCACCACCAGGGAGGGCCCTCTGTGAACTTTTTTAAGGTCCACAGAAAGGCTGTAGAACACTGGGGAACCTCACAGCATCGGCATCTGTGTGGCTGCAACAAGCATCAGGCTCCACTGGTGCCCCAGGCCAGCCATTTTTCAGGGGCCCAGGGCCACGCATCGCACCAGCATGCTTGTCCTCATACACATCACCTCTGCTGTGTAGACAGCTTAGAAGCTGATAAACCCTCGTGAGTGCAAAAATGACAACTATCTTGAAGCCACCTTCAAGAATTAAGATTCAAGGTTGTTGCCTCAAAAACTCTGGGTGGGGTCCAGAGCTAAAAATGGAAGGACAGCTTGCCTTCAGTCTTTAAATTCTTTCAAGGGTGGGACCTGAGATGCTGCAAATATTTAAAAATCTGGATGCACCTGTCAAGGCAAATAAATGCCACAAATGTCAAAATGGATGACACATTTCCTACAGCCCATTGTACTCACTAGGCGATTTTACATGTGTGTCTGTGATTTGAGTGTTGTGTCTATAAATCCTTTCAGATTGGGAATTCCCAGGAGTGGAGTCTGGGTCTGGCTTCTCTTGCTTGGCTCAAAACCCAGAAGTCAAGGACTTGTTGTCACAAACCTGCAGAGAAAAAAACTGAAGGATGGTGCCCTCCCTGGTAGCGCAAGTGTTAAAGTCTCAGCACTATCAAGCTACTGCCGGCCACTGCAGCAGGAGTTGGATCTAAGCCAGGGAGCTGACCCATGGGGTGCAGCAGAACAGTCTAAATCACCTAGGTTTTCCTTGTCTGTAAATTTATCACTACTTTGCCACCAAATTATCCTCTAGCAATGCAGTTTTCTTCTCCATTCAAATGCTGGGTTATTAATCACCTCTTTATGTAACCTGTTTCTTCTCTTTAAATGATTTTGGGCACTTCCCTGGTGGTGGAAGGGGTTAAGTCTCAGCACTGCACATGAGTTTGATCCCCTGCCAGGGAGGTGACTCACATGGTGCAGCAGACCTCTCCTATCTCACCTGCTGCTCCCCTCAGCAGTCTATTTCAGTGGATCTGCCTATTCTGCTCCCCAGTGTGTCCCTGGTGAGTCCTCTCACCCCCTGCACCATTGACCTACACCCCAGTTCCTGTGTACATAAATAAATGTAAAATAAATCTTTAAAAAAAAAGAAGGATGAAGTTTTCCATACCTATGAAGGAGTTTTCTGAACAACTGATTACCATGAAAGATTTAGCTGCAGTGAAGTAAAAAGTGAATGATCCTGGAGTCCGAAGACCTGGATTTAGCCCAGGTTGTTATTTAGCAGTCATGAAATTTGGGGACAATTTTGCTTCTCTGAACACCAGTCTCCATTTGTAAGACAGGGTGATTTTCCTACCTCACAGAACTGATGTGAGGCTAAGAAAAGACAGTATCTGGAAGCAACACCAAGGCCTGGAATCGTGGCATACGTCTCAGGCTAATCTCCCCCACCCTGGGAGGCTTTCTGGGGTCCACAGACAGGAGGGAAGTCCCTCCTGGGGCTTCACCTGGCACAAACCTCTACTCTGCTGTAGTGAGCAACCCCATGTTGTTGGTGTCTGGTCCTGGAGGGTGAGGGCCGTGTCCTTCACTTCTCTAGTCTGCTGCCCTGTTCTCAAAAGAGTTCCCAGCACATACTACACACTCAAAAAGTTTTCATTTCTCTGTGTTCCCAAAAAAGACTGAGACCAAAGAACTGGCATCAAAAGACAGTATGCATGCATTCATTTTTCTAAAATACATATTTTATTAAATGTAAGCTGACCTGAGTTCAAGCTGTGTTGCTGCTTATATCCCACCGAGAAGGAAAGGGCTGCCAGCTGAACCGGGACCCGCCTTCCGCGGCCAGGCACGTCACCGGCCTATTTGTCTTTCTTCCTCTAAGCCAACACAAGGTATGATGCATTGAATGTACACATGCTATATTCAGCCACGATGGAGAAAGAGCTAGTCCAGAATGCCGCGGGTCCAGGCAAGGAGCCACAGGGACTGTTTTGGGGCCAGCTAGGTGGGACTCTGAAGGTGGTTACCGCATCAGACTGGGGATGTTCCAGACCCAGCAGACAAGCTCTCGACGGTAGCTGCCATCCAACAGTTTGTACCAGTGTCGATGGCCTCCAGCTTTCTTCTTCCTGCTCCTGTAGCTCCGTGCGCCCAGCTCCCAGCCTCCAGGAGCCTCTGCCTCACCCTTCTTTTCTCTTCAGCCTGCACACTCTCATCCTCCTCCATTTGGCCTCCACAGAGCTGAGACTTCTAAGAAGAGGGAGCTGATGCCGAGGCAATGTGTGTCCATTTTACACTGTTTTAACCTATCATGTAATGAGGAAGATGAGCATCTTTGGATCATGAAGACCATGATTACTGAACATCTGCTTCGTCCCCTGCGTTGCCCTTAAGAGCTGTCATCTCCAGGAATTGACAGTCTAGTGGAAGGAGAAAGACAAAGGATACATAAATTAACACGTGGGTAAAGACCAATGCAGCTTGTGGTCAGCTCTATAAAGGGGGCTTTTGGTTAAATCGGGAGAAAGTTTGTGAA
Organism: Condylura cristata; assembly: GCF_000260355.1. NCBI lineage: Eukaryota > Metazoa > Chordata > Mammalia > Eulipotyphla > Talpidae > Condylura > Condylura cristata. Next base: position 219,376 of record NW_004567162.1, read on the forward strand.
TACATTCGAAAAATCACGATTCTTTTTCTAAAGTATCAAGCAGCACTTTCCAAAGGGAGAATATTGAATCACTACTGCGGGAAACTTCACCAACCTGCCTTGTGAAGTCAGGGGACTGGGCCAGAATCTGCACTTGCAGACGTGTTGGAGGGAGTCACGCCAGAGGGGCAGAACCCTGTCAGGCCCAGTTCTGTAGGGAAGGTGCTTGCTGGTCTCTGTTTGAGCCACAGAGTGAAAGTGTGTGCCAACTGGGGTCACCTGAATCTCAAACTGCTCTTTAACAACACAGAAGCCCTTTAAGCTTTCACCTTTATAAAGAAGAAAGGAGGATTAGCTGAGTGGGGCTGGAATCACACAATGGAATGAATGTATATGCCTACTTTGTAGCTGAGACCCCAGGAGTGTTCAGGGAGCTACTTTCCTGGTGATTTAAGGCTTCATTAAAAATTCTGTGTGTTCACTCATAGCAGGAGTAGAATGGACCAGGCGAGAAAATAACAAAAATAATGAACAACCATATACCAGAGACATTCTGTGGGGGTGGAGTGGGGAATGGGATCAAAAATGGGGGGGGGGAAGGGAGGGAAATGCACGGGACTATGGTGGTGGTACAGGGGTGATTTGGTGATGGGAAACCTGCGGGGATTACAATCGAGATGGAAAAAAAAATGTGCAAAATGATGTAAAAATAAACTTTGTAATAAAAAAATAAAATAAAAAAAATTCTGTGTGTTTCTGTTAAAGGGAAGGATGTCCTACAGGCACTCTGAAGAGTCTTGTGGACTCCACCCCCTACTCCAGCTTTCTGGACCCTACACACTACTCCAGTAATTGGAAACTACAACTCCCAGCAGTACCAGGGAGAGAACTGCAAGGACCCATAGGTGGAGCTAGCAGGAATTCTGGGACATTTGGGGGATAAATAGGGCGCGGTTGCATCTCTCTCTCTCTCTCTCTCTCTCTCTCTCTCTCTCTCTCGCTGGGGAAACAGCTCTCCGGACCATGTGATTCGGGGCTTTCAGTTAGCTTGTTACCAGAGCTCCAAGTCAGTCCAGCTGGCAAGATATTCCAGTTGTTTCCTTTTCTTACCCTTTTGTGTGTGCCTGTAGTACAACTGAATTTTAAGCTTGTGGGTGAGACCCCACTGACAGGACGGCCCAGGTCACACTGGTGTGCTCTATAACATTTCTGCAGCATCTTCACTTTCTCCTCTTCTATTTTCAATACTATCCAGAGAGAGGCCATGCAACTCTGTGAGCCTCAGAGGCAGGAACCACCCCCTCCTTCCAGGAGAGCACTGTAGAGGCGGCCACCTCGTGGAGAAGGAAGCTGTTACAGGGTAGCCCAGAGTGGACTGGGCCGCCTGTCTGTGGGGCCTCACCCTCGCACTCACAATTTGGTTATACTGCAGGTACACACAAAAGGGTCAATAACGGGTTTATTTACAAAAGGGGGAAGGAATAGGAAACAACACAGGGAAAGAGAGTGGGATACAAAGTAACTGCAATACCTTACACCTAGGCTGACTGAACACACAGAGTCCCCTGGTCAGGAGAGCTGCTTCCCGAGCAAGAGAGCACGAGATGCAATCACGCCCTATTTATCCCCCAAATGTCCCAGAATTCCTGCTAGCTCCGCGCATGGGTCCTCGCAGTTCTCTCCCTGGTACTGCTGGGAGTTGTAGTTTCCAATCACTGGAGTAGTGTGTAGGGTCCAGAAAGCTGGAGTGGGGGGGTGGAGTCCACAAGACTGCAGAGTTCCTTTAGGACATCCTTCCCCTTAACAAAGCTACTTAGTAATGATGGGTATCTTGGGGTGATTAGTGCAGGCTGGTGGAGTGTCCCTGGGTACAGCCCCAGGAGCTTTGGTGAGCATCAAAAAGGACAGAGATCAAATACCCCTCCAGTCTGAAGAAGCAGAAATTAATTTTAATTGAAAGAAAATCAAAAGGTTTGATAGTTTTTGCATGCTTATGTTTCTAGGTTGGGAAGCTTGTGAGCTATGCTACTTACAGGGACTTTAGGGTCTCTGCAATGGCTCAGAGTTGTCCTTGACATGCAGAAACTGCATTACACAAACTCCCTCAGCTAGAACTTGAAGCTGTAGCTTTCACTGCACAAACCTAGTAGATGTTAATACCACAAAGGTGCTGCCCCGTGAAAGGTCAGGATGACTCCAGAATTCCTCTGCAAATCTCTTGAGTAAATGCCCGTGCCAAACCCTAGCCTGAAATGCAGGAGAGCTTTACACAGACAGACCTGACTTTTCTTGATTGTGTGTTAGCTAAGAGGCTCTTGTCTGACACTCTTCTGCCTTGTAACGAACTTGATTTTCTTGCTGCATGAGTATCTCAGGTCTTGAACTGTCATCTGTTGCCTTCACATGAAGTCATTCTATTATTATCCTTCCACTCCCCCCATTCATCAACCACATGTTCTTAACCTCCTAGCTCTAGAAAGCACCCGCTACTATATTGTTTCCCCAGGTACATTCTTGACAATCATCATGTACATTTGGTGTGCTTGTGTGTGTGTGTATGTATATATATATATATTATATATATACATACAGCATACAGAACTGGGATACAGGCCAGAAGTGCAGGGTCAGTGAGAGGATTCACCAGAGAGAGTGGGGGGCAGAACAGGCAGACTGAGTGAAACACACTGCTGAGGGGAGCAGCGGGCAAGACAGGAGAGGTCTGCTGGGCCATGTGGGTCACTTCCCTGGCTGGGGATCGAACTCATGTTGAAGCGGCTGCGGCTCACTTCATAGTGCCACGCTTTAACCCGTTGCACTACCAGGGAGGCCCACTTGGTATATTAACAGCATGTCGGTTAGGATCCCACGTGGCTGGAACCACAGAGGCCGTAGCCACCACTACTCTCGGGTGCAAAAGGCCCAGGAGCAGCACCCATAGCGCCATCAGGGACCCAGGTGGCTGCCGCCGCTGCTCCTTTCCCAGCTTGACGCCTTCATCTTCCTGCTGATCTCGGGAGGCTTAGCACAGCTTGCTGAGGCCCACACCTCCATCTCCACACCTGCATTCCAGGTGGGAAGGAGACCAAGGGTGAAGGGAGAAAGCACTTTCCACTGGTGAGACTTGCCTTTCATTTCAGCAGGGACACACCTGGAGCCCGAGTGCCTGCCCCAGCTCACTGGCCAGAACTGAGTCTCAGCGCCACTGGCTGCACCAGAGATCAGCACTTGGGCATTGTCAGCTGAGCATTTTGCCATCCCGCAAAACCTGAGTCCTCCAAGCCTGGAAGAGAGGAGAGTAGATTCTGGGTAGCAGCTAGCCACTTCTTTAGATGATAATCTTTATCTTTATTTTCCTTAATTTATTTAAAAAAATATTTATTTGTGCACACAGAACTGGGGTACAGGCCAGAGATGCTGGGCCAGTGAGAGGATTTCAGAGACAGAATTGGGAGCAGAACAGGCAGACTGGTGAAGTACACTGCTGAGGGGAGCAGCGGATAAGACAGGAGAGGTCTGCTGCGCCATGTGGATCACCAGCCCTGGCTGGGAATCAAACTCAGGCTGCAGTGGCTGCAGCTAGCTTGCAGTGCTGCGCTTTAACTTGTTGTGCCACCAGGGGGCGCCTTAGATGATAATCTTTAATAACCTCACAATAGAAGTATTTTCTAGATCCCGGTAAAATTAGTCTATATAATTGTTACAGGCTAAGCAGAGTAGAACAAGGACTGTCTTAAAACTGACGTGATGCTTTTGTCTTGAGTGAAGGCCAGATAACCTCTCAGCGGTAAGTGAAGGTCTTGCTTGGGACAGTCTGTATAGGGAAAATGCACAGGAGATGGAGACATCGCAAGTGACCCGGGCCTGCTAGCTACTCTGCAGGGTCAGCTCTGCATTAATGCTGGGAGCCAAGAATGCCTCAGCAAAGCGGTATCACATGTCACATGAAATCACTGCTGTTATTTGACTTTATTGGAACAGAGAACTATTCTCAAGGGTTTTATACTTCATTTTATGCTTTATATGTTTTTAGTTAAAATAATGATAATAGATGTAAGCTACCCTGGGAATTCTCAAAAATCTTTTTCTGTTAAGAGTTTAAAACTTAATTTTAAGAAATACTGGTGTGTCTTAAAAATAAATGATTAATACATGATTATTTCTTAAATATGTATTAATGGACTTAATGCTTACTCAGTGACATTCTTTCATCTTTAAGATGGGAAAGAGACCCTGAGAAGTGAAGGGGCTTGTTCCAAGAGGACGGAGCTAGCTGGTGATGAGTCTGAGATGTGACAGCTTCCCTGTGCTCCAGAGCTCTGAGAGGCCAAACACGTCTCTGCTCTGGTGGTAAAAATGATCACTGAATGGATGCTGGCCAGCCTAAACAAAAGGCTCTCAAGGGTTGAGAGAGGTGCTGGTAAATAGCAGACTTAAACTGGCTTCTAATTTTTGTTTAGATTTATTTTATTTATTTATGTACGTAAGAACTGGGGTAGAGGCCAGAGATGCAAGGGTGAGAGGATTCCCCAGAGACAGAATGGGGAGCAGAACAGGTGGATGGGCTGAAACACACTGCTGATGGGGGCAACTGGGGAGACAGGAGAGGTCTGCTGGGCCATCGTGGTCAGCTCCTTGGCCAAGTCGTGCTGCAGTGGCTGCAGAGAGCTTCATAGAGCTGAGACTTTAACACCTGTGCCACCAGGGAGGCCCCTAAATGTTAAAAAATTAAGCAAGTTTGGGGACAACGATTTTCTTTTTATTCCTGTTCCCTGAACCTTTGGACCGTCTCTGGATTTTAGTCTCTCCCTGAATTAAGTAGCTGTCCTGGCTAGTGACCCCTCTGTGCCCGCACGGAGAGTTCTGATGGGGAGAGGAGGAAGCCCACTAACCTGGAGCGAGGGTGCGTCACTTCTCCTGTGACTCACACGGCAAGGACTCACTCACTTGTCACATTTGTCACGAATGAAGTCAGTGAGGCCCTCCCTCCGCTGGCGGGTGGGAACGCTACGCAGGTGCATACGGGCGCCCTGTGGGGTTCTCTCTCCCCTCTGGCAGCAGTCACTCCTTTGGAATGCTCTCGTTCCTTCTATGATTTTCTCACTTACATTCCGGCCCTAATCACACTCACAAACAGATCCCTCAGGGGCAGAGGTCAGTGCACAACAGTGCAGTGACACAGGACACCAGCTTTCAAGAGTAGCAGCTGCCTCACTCGCTTGTGAGGATTCCACCGTGCCTTCGTCATTCTGGCAGATGGCCAAAGGGGTCCAGTCCTCCCCGCAGAAACTGGAAGTTGAAGTCTCACTTTCTAGATCCAGTCAGCCAGAGGAAAGCACAGGGCTGGCACGGAGCCCTGTACCTACTCCAGGACAAACACAGGGCCCTCGGGGCTAACTACTAGGGCTGCCCTAGAGACCTGCTGCCATGACCTCTCCAGAACAGAGTAGGCCGGCTTGAGTCCTGACTTCTTAAATCCTTCCCAGAGGGCCTCCCTGGTGGCCTACGGGTTAAGTCTCAGCTCTATCACAGCAAAGGCCTGAGTGTAGTTTTCTTTTGTCACTGAGTCTTCACGGCTGGTCACTGGGTCCCTCCTGGAAACATTTCAGCTTGCTCCTATTAAAAAGTAATCTTCTAATGTAATCACAGTGGCCTGTCAACATCTGCTCTGCTGAATATTTCCCACAAGCCATCCTTCCCACCAAATGGCACAGCTCCCCAGATAATGCGGTTAAGGGTCACCTGGAGTTTCGGGTTTCATTCTGATGAAGCCAGCTCTGCAGGGCCTCCCACTGGAGGTCTGGGTTAGCCAGCGCTGAGGACTGTCCTTTACAGGGCTGGGTGTCTTTGATTCTGCCCTGTGCAGTTCTGGCGTCTCAGGGAACGGTGAAGCTGGCTCTTTCCCAACCTCAGTCCCTAGCCTCTAACCCCAGTTGCTTTTTCAGTTCTCAGAGGTCTGCTCCCATGTCTGTAGGCGTCTCCTCCCATCCAGTTATGCCCGGGGCTCTGAGGCACATCTTAGACACTAAATTCCTGTGGTGACTTGCTATGTAGTTTAGAATCCTGGGTCAGATCTGAGGTTGAAGTGCTGACTGGAGGCAGGGACCACTCCTGATGGCTCATGGGAGGAGGAGTGTGGTTTGGCTAGACTTGACCGCAGCACTGAGTTGGGTACAAGCCAAGAAAGAGAGGAACCATCTCCACCTCCCATCGCCCCCACCCACCTCAGGGCATCAGGACCACGAGTATTTATCCTTATAAATAAATGCTGCTGACACGGCATACATTTCGGAGTTTGGGATCCTGCTGCCCCAAGCGTCCTGAATTTTACTACAGGACTCAAATCTTTCATTTCTCCAGGGTACTTGAATTATAGAAGCTTAAATGGTGTAAATGATCAGAAGCAGAACATTTGCTTAAAAGAGGGAATGAGACAGAATGAACAGGACCCCGGGTGGCGGAGAGTTGGGGTGGAGGAGGGGCTGGAGCACAGGGCTGGCTCACCTGTCCCATACCTGAGCTCACCTGTCCCATACCTGAGCTCAACATACCTGAGCTCACCTGCCCCATACCTGAGCTCAACACTGACGAGTCCCAGGAGGTTCCTTCTCTGGGATCCTGACTCCCCCTCTCCAGGGAAACCATTGCTTCCTTTCCACAATTGATTTACTCACCAGTTCTGAACACTGGAGCAGGAGTAGCAGGAGAGGGGGGTGGGAGGGCATTTGCTTTTCATCTACAGAGAACCCTCGGGGCTGGAAGCCAGGACCCCTTTCCTCTTCTTTCCCACCCTCTCTTCTCCTTAGGCTGCAGCGGCTGTGGGCTTTACACATGCTGCTCCGAGGGGTCCAGGACTCTTGGGTCTCCTTTCTGCAGGGAGGAGCAGCCTGCTCCACTACTGTGTCAATCAAGGGAAGAGGATCTGCTACAGAGGAGCCCCAGGGACAAAGAGTCAAGTCATAAGTGCAACAAGGGGACCTTGGCTCCAGTCCAGAACTGGGAGTGGACAGCAAAGGCGAAGCTTTCAGTGTAGCATCACTTTCTGACGCAAGGCTCTTGAGGAAAACCACATCTCACTTGTGAGGAGGCCCTCATCCCGGAGGGGGGGGTGAAGACCAGGGGCCTCGGGGGAGGCTTTTCTCTCTGAGAATGAGGCAAGGGCTTTTCAGAGAGGAGGGGGGCAGGGGGCAGGGGTCCTGGCACAGGTGTGAGGTGTGTGAAGGTGTCTCCCTGGGTGAGGCAATTTCTGGAGGGAATATAGACCCCACTATGGCAAATCATTGCAGGTAGTTTACAAACACAGCTGAAAATAATCCATGCATAAAATAATCCTTAGTTTGGGTCTGCTGGTGGTTCAGGGGTAAAAGTCTCAGCACCATCACACTGTTGACAGCCACTATGGCCTGAGTTCAATCCCCAGCCAGGGAGGTGACCCACGAGGTGCAGCAGACCTCTCCCGACCCACCCGTGGCATCTCTCAGCAGTGCATTTCAGTAGCTCCACCTGTCCTGCTCCCCACTCTGTCTTTGGTGAGTCCTCTCTCCTCCTGCACCTCTGGCCTATACTCCAGTCCTTGTGTACATAAATAAACACAAATATTTTAAAAGTCTTCAGTTTACAGATAAGAAATCTGGAGCGCCAAAGGTCAAGATGCTGCTCAGAGTTATTTAACTTAAAAGTGCACCAGGCAGGCTTTGAACCCAGAATCCTTAAAGACTTTGTCCTCAACCTGGACTGGATCAAAGCAGTGGCTTCCTGTTCAAGCAAGAGTTTTACTCTTCAAGCATACTCATGTTTGAAATTTACTTTTTTTTTTTTTGTCGTCACATTGGCTTATAGCACTTCCTGTGACTCAGAGGCATAGGCTCAGACATGTGTCACCATTCCCCACCCACCAGCAAGGCACCTGCAGTCCTTCATCCCTGCTCACCTCGCCTTCTGGTAGTCTAGGTTAGGTTTTCAGATTTCTAGCTTTTGATTGGGTTTAGCTTTGCCTGTTCTTTTGTTTTGTTTCTCTGGATTCCACATTGGAGTGAAGTCATTTGGTATTTGTATTTTTCCTGACAGTCCTCTTGGCATAATCCCCTCCTGTTCTGTTCAGGTAGTTGTTTCGAATGCAAGAGTTCATCATTTTTTATGGTCAAGTAGTATTCCATTGTGCATTCATACTGGTCTTCTTAGTCCACCCATCTGCCATTAGGCAAAACTGATTTTTTTTTTTACAAAGTTTATTTTTACATCATTTTGCACATTTTTTTTTTCCATCTCGATTGTAATCCCCGCGGGTTTCCCATCACCAAATCACCCCTGTGCCACCATCATAGTCCCGTGCATTTCCCTCCCTTCCCCCCCCCGGTTTTTGATCCCATTCCCCACTCCGCCCCCACAGAATGTCTCTGGTATATGGTTGTTCATTATTTTTGTTATTTTCTCGCCTGGTCCATTATACTCCTGCTATGAGTGAAACCATCCGGTATTTTTCTTTCTCTTTCTGGCTTATCTCACTCAGCATGATCTTTTCCAGCTCCATCCAAGTTGCTGCAAAAGACATGTGTTTCTCTTTTTTGGTTGCTGAGTAATATTCCATTGTATATATGTACCACATCTTTCTAATCCAGTCATCTACTTTTGGGCATTTGGGCTGCTTCCATGTTTTTCCAATTGTAAATAAAGCAGCAATAAACATGGGGGTACAAGTATCTTTTTCAATCAGTGTTTTTGTGTCTTTTGGATAGATACCTAGGAGTGGGATTGCTGGGTCGTAGGGAAGCTCCATGTTTAGCAGTTTGAGGAGCCTCCAGACAGTTTTCCATAGTGGTTGTACTAGTTTGCATTCCCACCAGCAGTGCAGGAGAGTTCCTTTTTCTCCACATCCTCGCCAACAATTGTTGTTGCTAGTTGTTTGAAGATGTGCCATTCTCACTGGGGTGAGGTGGAATCTCATTGTGGTTTTAATTTGCATCTCCCTTATTACGAGTGATGTTGAACATTTTTTCATATGCCTGTTGGCCATCTGCATTTCCTCTTTGGAGAAGTGTCTTTTTAGCTCTACTGCCCATTTTTTGATGGGGTTGCAAAACTGATTTTTTAAGAGGTATGGTTTACATATAAAATAAAAAGTAAATTTACCTCGTTTCATGCACAAGTCTGTAAGACTTTTTGGTTTGTTTTGTTACAAAATTTTTAATTTTGAGATAATTTTATACTAACAGGAATTGCAAAAGTAGTCCAGAAAGTTCCCATGTGTTGCCTATGTCTCATTGTTTACAGAAAACAAACAATTATATAATGATGTCATTTTCACAGTTGTAAAAATTAAGGCATCATTGTTGACTTAATACTGTTACTAAGCAAAACTATTTATCCAACTTTCATCAGCTTTCCCAATCACTGAGCCCTTTTCCTGCTTCAGGATCCCACCCCGGACTCTATGGAGCGTTAGCTGATGAGGGCTCTGTAATCTCTTCCAAGCTGAGACAGTCGGGGTGTGGACACTGGAACAGTACTGATTGTGCACTTTCTAGAAAGTCCTGCAACTTTGGTTTGCCTGATTTCTTACTATTAATTTGATTTCTTATGACAGAACACATTGAGAAGACACTGACTGGATTTGCTCTTCTCAGTGCATCATTTCAGGGGCTCCTGACATAAGCATGGCTCTTACTGAGATGTTGACCATGACCCTCGGTGGGGGGGAGGGCAGGAGGTGAGGGGCCTCAACAGACTTCTCCACCGTGAGGCTACTGTTTTTCCCTTTGAAGTCACTAAATAGCTGGGGGAGATATTTTGAGGCTACAGATATCTTATTTTGCTTAAACTTTCACCCACTGCTATTGGCCTCTGTTGGCATTATCTTGCCTGTAACAATTTTTCCTGTGTGTTTGTTATGATGTCCTCGTTCCTTCCATTTTATTAATCGGATTCTCCTGTAGGGAAAAGTTGTACATTCTCCCTAGCTTATTATTCAGTTATTTGTTGATATCAGTGTGGACTTGCAGGTATTTATTGTGTTTATTGAATAAATAATCCACTGCTACCACTATTTATTTTGTTGCTCAAACTTCTGCCATGAGATCTCGTTTGTGTGGTTCCAATGATGTTTAACAGCCTCTTTAAAGTACTTTCTTACATCCCGGCATCACAGTATGCTCCATGCTCATTTTGTATTTTTTCTGCCTAGGCTCTGGATCTTCTGGAATCTTCTGCCAACTCAGCTCTGGTTCTTCTCCTTAGAATACAGCCTGGGGACCAGAAGTGCTATTGCGAATCTCTGCTTCTGGTTCCTTCCGCACTTGTAGCTAAGAGGTACAGGCATGTTATCACTTTGGGCACAAGCATATACTTGTTTATCAGTCTTCAGACAAACTGAACAAGGGGCAGTTGGTTCCGATACTTCTAGCTCCAGCCCAGTAACATAGGGTTCATTCTTGCCTCTCCCCCATCCTTGTCTGGAACTTCTTTGACATGGCTGGCAATGCCCTCAATATTTCTCCTTATTTGGTGAGCCTAGTCAACATGTTTCAGAATTGCTAATCCACTCTCGTGGGAAAAACAGATTTACTAACTAGAGGATGGTGTTTGTCTTTAGGCTTATGGTAAAAAAAGTGTTTCAAAGTTCTTGAGGCCACCTCCTTTTCCCCACCTCCTTTAGTGTGGTTATATGATCCATTTGTCAGAACCCGAATGCCCTCACTTCTTAGATCTTGGTATTTATGTAAATAATATTTGCAGCTCTTCAGCAGTCAAGAATAAACAACATTTCTTGCATAGATACTTGAATATGTTTTTTCATATGAAAAAATTTTATAAATAAAAATATTCTCTTTTACTTATTTTAATTAAACAATTTTTTTTTGAGTATTGTGGTTTGCTATACTGTATATGTTTTAGGGGTATAAGTTCACACTTCTTCAAATGCATGTTACCACACCCCAGCATCAAAGCACAATAATCCTCCACATAGTCTCTTGTGGCCCCTCCCCCCTTAGTTCTCCACTTCTCACCCTCTTCCGTTAGCCTTAGAGCTGCATCAGCTTTTAAAGCTTTGTTTTCATTTGGTCTTGCCATTCCTTTGCTTTATTTCTCTATATTCCACGTAAGTGTGAACTTGCCTGATATTTCTCCTTTCTCCTTCTGTCTTATTTTGCTTAGCATAATCTCCTCCAATTTTACCCATGCTATTACAAATGACAAGATTTCATCTTTTAAAAAAATAGCTGCGTAGTATTCTATTGTGCATATTATATCCCATCTTCTTTATATACTCATCTGTCACTGGGCACTTATTTTTACATACCTTAGCTATTGTATATAACACTGCAATGAGCATAGGAGTGCATATACCCATTAAAATTAGTGTTTTTACATTTTTCAAGTAGATACCAAAGTATGGAATTGCTGGATCATATGACAGATCTATTGTTAATATTTTGAGAAATCACCATACTATTTTCCATAGAGGCTGGACTAGGCTGGACTAGTCTACATTCTCACCACGGGGTACAAGAGTTCCTTTTTTTCCAAACCCTTGCTAATGTTACAGGGTGGCCCAGAGTGGACTGGGCCACCTGTCTGTGGGGCCTCACCCACGCGCTCACAACTGCAGGTACACACAAAAGGGTCAATAACAGGTTTATTTACAAAAGGGGAAAGGAATAGGAAACAACACAGGGAAAGAGAGCAGGATACAAAGTAAGTGGAATACCTGATGGCTAGGCTGACTGAACACACCAAGTCACGCCGTCTGGAGAGCTGCTTTCCAAGTGAGCCAGCGAGAGACAGAGAGACTGCCAGAGCCAGAGCCAGCCCTATTTATCCCCCTAAAATGTCCCAGAATCCATTCCTGCTAGCTACGCCCTGGGGTCCTGCTGTTCTCTTCCTGGTACTGCTGGTAGTTGTAGTTTTCAATCACTGGAGTAATGTGTAGGGTCCAGAAAGCTGGAGTAGGGGGTGGAGTCCATAAGACTCTGCACAGTTCCTTTAGGACATCCTTCCCCTTAACACTAACACTTGTTGTTTCTGGTCTTTCTTGTATGGACCAAGCACACAGGTGTTAGATGCTATCTTAATGTTTTGATTTGCATTTCCCTTATAGTAAGTGATGATGAGCATTTTTTTCATGTGCCTACTGGTCATCTGTATGTTTTTGCAGAAGTCTCTGCCCATTTTTTATTAGGTTGTTTTCTTATTGAATTGTATAATTTCTTTGTAGGTCTCGAATGTTAGTCGCTAGTTGGATGTATGATGCACAAATGTTTCTCCCATTCATTAGGGTGTCTTTTTGTCTTGATAGTTTCACTGTGCAGAAGTATTTTAATTTGACATAGCCCCATTTGTTTATTTTTACTTTTGTTTCCTTTGCTATTGTAGTTGAGCCCTCAAAGGCATCACTGAAGCCAGTGTCAAAAAGTGTTTTGCTTATGCTTTCTTTTGTATATATTATGGTTTAGGTCTTACATCCAAGTCTTTCACTTACTTTTAAATTAATTTCTGTGTATGGTGTGAGATAGTGATCTAGTTTCATTGTTTTGCAAGTGGCTGTCCACTTTTCCCAAACTTATTTGTTGAAGAGAGTTCCATTATATGTTCTTGACTCCTCTGACATAGAGTAACTATTCATTTAAGTGTGGGTTTATTTCTGGTCTCTCAATCCTATTTCATTGTTCAATTCCAATTACCATATTGTTTTGATTACTATAAGTTTGTAGTATAATTTAAATTCTAGGAACCATAATACCTCCATTCTTCTTCTCTTAGAATTGTTTTGGCTATTTGAGGTCTATTGTAATTCCATTCAAATTTCAATTTTTGCTGTATTTCCTTGGAAAATGGCATAGGAATTCTGATTGATTGCATTGAATGTGTATTTTGCTTTGATAAATATATTTGTTTTAAGCATATTTCTTACTCTAAAACATCATAATCAAAGAGACACTTCCCAGGCTTCCCTCTGTTTATCCCCCAGTTTCTAGCTACAGCAGGAGGGAAACATGTTGATCATTATTTGAAAGAACTAAAAAATTCAAAGACCCACACATCCAAACCTCATCTCCCTCTGCTGTTCTCTTCTGTCCCACAACTTTTTTGATCACTTTCTGGTTGTGCCGTGCCTTGTCTCACATAGTGTTGCCTGCCCACCCGGTAGTTCCCCTTCTTGATAATGCCTGCTAACTCTATAATCCAAATGAAAGTTACCTTCCATGTGAATCAGCCCCTCCTGTTTTTGGTCAAGTTACATATTTCCTCCTCAGGTACTTTAATTCAGAGTACTTGATAAGGTGGTCTAAATTTATCTGAGTCCTTTAACAAACTGTGACCTGCACATTCATCCTAGCCTCCCCAGCTTCTTAGGAGTTGGTGACAAGCATGTGCTCAGTAAATGCAGTGAACGGATGGATAAAAAAAGTGAGTGAGGGGCTCTCCCTGATGGCACAATGGGTTACAGCACCACATTATGAAGCTCTCCGAAGCCACTGCAACACGAGTTCAATCCTGGGCCAGGGAGCTGACCCACACATCGCAGCAGACCTCTCTGGATCCGCCCGCTGCTCCCCTCAGCAGTGTACTTGGTCGATCTGCCTTTTCTGCTCTCCACTCTGTCTCTGGTGAATCCTCTTACCCACCACACCTCTGGCCTCTACCACAGTTCTGTATGCATAAGTAAATAAATCTTTAAAAAAAAATGAGTGAGAAATGTGATTATTAGTTAAGGTAAAGGATAAGAACTATTGGGACTATAAAGCTGAAGCAAATAAAGTTTTCAAGAATAAACTATTATCTGTGAAACATTTCTGTTGCTTCCTGACAACTTCCGTGCTCCCATGGGGAATCAGTGATGTGGTCTCTGTCACCACAGGTTAGTTTTGTCTATTGCTGAATTTCAGACAGGTGGAATCACAGAGTAGTTAGGTTTTGGGGTGTGATTTTGAAGTGGCCTTTTAAAATGGTTTTGTTAATAGCATTGCAAAATGTGCACAGACAGTGTTAGTCATGTTCAGAAAGCTCTAGCAACTCTGGAGACTGCGAGAACCATGGAAGCTGAAGAGACTTAGCAGGGGCAGGCAGAGGAGAGGGAGAATCAGCAGAACACAGGTACTGGGCAAGGGGCACCTGGAGCCCAGACAAGGCCACAGCCTTCAGTGAAAGCTCAGCGCTCACAAGCCTTTGTGCTAAAGCCTTCTGTAGCAAGGTCTGCTGACACCTTGTTCTGGCAGGACAGGCTGGACCAGCACTTGTAGAACCGGGAGCACTTTCTCCCTGTGCAAGATGGCTGTTTGGGCTTCGTGTCCACAGAGAGAAGGTAGCAGCTCACACTGCCCTCCAGGCGAGGAGCCCAAGCCTGGGACCAGGGAATGTGGGAGACCCACTGACAAGTCCTCTTCCTCACAGCATGCCCGGTGCTCCCTGTCCTGTTTTGGCTAGAAGCTCACATGGGCCCTTCACTTTCTCTTTGTACTGCACAAATCGTGAAGCCCAGCACCCATCTTACCCCTTCTTTCCTGATCCCATTCTTCCTATCATCCCATAGGCCTCATGGGATGGGGACAAAACAGGGAGGAGAATGAGACAACACAAAGCCTCTAGACCTCTAGCGATGTGCCAACTAGGAAATCCCAAGGCAGGTCTTCAGGACACTGGGACCCTCCTCAGAGAAGAACAAACACATACAGTGGCTCCCAATGTATTAGGCTTTTCACATTTATTAAGTTATTAGACCTATTTAATAAGTCTGTTGCAGCTGCTATCTTCCTTTGCTGGTCTAGAAACACGGGGCCAGAGGAGGCCTGTCCAGGGAGCTGACACACACCTGGAAGCAGCTGCCCTGAGGCAGGAGGGATGCTGGGCCCCTCCAGTGCAGGCCGGCTCCTGCTCTCCCTGGAAGTGGTATTTCTGCCTCCTGGCCCCTCAAGGCCGGGGATGTCTCCCCGTCAACTCCACGGCTGAAGGAAGGTTGCGACTTCTGCGGGGGTAGGAATCCATGTTGAGGCAGTTTCTTAAGCACGGAGCACTTTTCTAGAAAACAAAAGGATGACTAGTTTCAGAATAACGGCTCCAGCCCCAGTGCGCTCCAGTCCCAAGCACCCTCCAGGACTCCCCCAGAACCCCCTTTCCCGTTACTCTTGGTCTCCTCTTCCCGCTGATCCATTTCCTCCAGATCTTACTGGCTTCACTGTCTTGCTTGTTCTACCCTGCTAGTTCTGCGTCTGCTCCCTCCTGATTTCTTGTCCCTTTTCCCCCCACAGTGGCCCTGTTTTTCCTACCCTTGTTCCTTCCTCACTTCCCTGCTCTTCTCCTCAGAAAAAAAGGGATTCTTTCATATCAGGCACTTACAAAATAGAAGAGGAGTCCAGTTGTGAGAATTATGGTCATTACGATGGAGG
This sequence comes from Condylura cristata, assembly GCF_000260355.1. Lineage (NCBI taxonomy): Eukaryota > Metazoa > Chordata > Mammalia > Eulipotyphla > Talpidae > Condylura > Condylura cristata. Next base: position 234,735 of record NW_004567162.1, read on the forward strand.
CCAGAGCGATGAGCCCCACTTCCCAAGGCTTCAGGCGTCCAGTAAGTTCTCCCTCGCTCCCTGGAGGGGCAGTGCTGGTGCTGGTGACATTGGCGGCTACAGCTGTTGTGTTAGTTCCTGTGACTGGTGTGGGTGACGCGGAGGGGTCCACCGTAGAGGTTCTGGCAGGTGTGGGTGACCCGGAGGGGTCCGCCGTGGAGGTTCCGGCAGGTGTGGGTGACCCCGAGGGGTCCGCCGTGGAGGTCC
>NW_004567162.1:235569-246440 GCF_000260355.1 Condylura cristata
GAGGGGTCCGCCGTGGAGGTCCCGCCAGGTGTGGGTGACCCCGAGGGGTCCGCCGTGGAGGTCCCGCCAGGTGTGGGTGACCCGGAGGGGTCCCCCGTGGAGGTCCCGCCAGGTGTGGGTGACCCCGAGGGGTCTGCCGTGGAGGTCCCGCCAGGTGTGGGTGACCCCGAAGAGTCCATTGTGGGGGTTCCCCTGGTCATTGTGGTTGACCCGGAGTGGGTGGCTGTGGAAGTCCCAGAGGCTATTACAACAGTATTGTGAGTTACAGCTTGCTAGTGAAGAATGACTGGTTAAGACCATTAGAAATTTGGTTCTGCAACTACTGCCACTAATAACAGCCTAACACTTATGTGCTGAACGCTCACTGTGTTTCATGCATTATGTTAAGCACCACTAGGAATCAACTCCTCACAATACTTCTAGGAGATAGGATCTGTTCCCACTCTTACTTGATAGATAGTGAAACAAAGGTTTAGAAAAGTCCAGCCACAGGTCAGGTCCCCCACCGGACAGCTAGCAGATCTCCTATTGCTAACTTCAAGCGAAGGCAGCCTGACCCTAGAGCCCACGCTCAGCCTTCTTTGATTCCATACGCCCGTGTGGCAGCTGTGTGAGCTGGCATACAGGAGTCTGGCATAAGCCCTTTGCCAAGCAGTCATGATGGGTGCCAGATAGAGAATATAAAAAGAGGGCACCATAGTCCGCCCACACGCATCAAAATGCCCTCAGAGCAGACTGTGACCTGCTAGGTAGTGCAGTCAGGGGAGACATTTGGAAGCGAGTCATGCACATTTGACTACTCAGAAAACCCAAAGTCAGAGTCGACAGCTAAGGTGTCGAGTGTCTTTGGGACTTCTCTAACAAAGAACTTGGCATGTATACCTTAGGGATAAGATTCCAGCACTCAGGGCAAGGACTCAAACCCCGGGATTAGTGAGGGTTAAGGAGCGGCTCTGCTCGCTCCCGCTCCCTCGTACCCACTTGCTATCTTGTTTTGATTTTTCCATTCCAATAACACCGCACAACCGGTGCACAGATGCGTATCTGCTCCCGCCTCATCGTGGTCTTGCTCTTCTGCCGGGGGTTTGGGGGTGCTCCCCCACCCCTGCATGTGGTTTTTTTTTAGTGTTGTCTCCACTAACACAGGATTACAAATTTGGGGGGAGGAATCCAAAAACTTCATGTCGTTGCCCTTAATTGGGGTTAGGACGAGAGTTAAGAGTAAAACTAAGTGAGAAAAAGCTAGCCCGTGGAAAAGGAACAGCTTTTTTGTGTATTGCTCAGGTCATGGAATGACTGAGTCAAAGCTATATGGGGACAAATTCTAGGAAGGACTGAAGCCCTCGAGTGTGGGCACTTGTGAGAGGTGTAGCAAGAGGCGGGGTGACTGCCGCCACATGTGGGAAGTGGTCCCTAACTCTTCCACCCCTCCTAGTTCTAATGGGTGTCATATGGCATTAATTTATTACAGACGAAGTATTCCAGACTTTCAGCCAGAAGACTCATTATCGGGGACAGAATGCAGAAATAAATGCTGGGTTGGACTGGAGAGAATGTACAGAATCACGATTCCTGCTCCTGTGATGAGGCTGAAAGACGACTGGACAGAATGTGCAGCCCCGGAGCTATCCACGTCCCCCCCAAAGTCTCTGAATCCCCAGGTTAGCCTCTGTTGAACCAAATCACTTACCATATCCTGAAAGTAGAAGGTAAAACAACAGCCAGCATGTAAAGGAAAATGTTTTTCTCTTCATCTTGACGCAACCTGCGGAAGGGAGGGCTCCCAAGTAGATGTGGTTGATGAAGGCCTGGAGGGAAAGAAGCAAACCACGGTCTTGAGAAGAGTACTGAGATGGAGGCTCGAAGCCAGAGTGCCAGGAGCTTGAGTTTCCAAAGGAGGGGTCTTTATCTTGAAGAAAAAACCCAACAGAGGTGGCCTGAAGCTGTAGCAGGCTGGATCCCTGGCCCCTCTGACTCCCTTCACGGAATGTCATCACCTTCTTTCACTTTTAAGGTAGGTTTTTATAGAATCGTCTGGGCTGGGCAGGGGCTGGACATGTGGCCTATTGTTCTTCTAGCTCTGAACAAGTGACAGAATACCTGAGCTCAGAGAGGAGGGGTAAGGTGGCCAGGAGGCATGTGGGAATGGAGCATGAGCTGGCCCACTAGCAGAACCTGGGAGGAGCAGGAAGTAGTAGAGTTCAAGGGATCAACTGTCAAAGTGGAAGCAGAGCTGGGGGCAAAAATCTGTTCTAGCTCAAGATCTCATTTCCTGGTTGAGAATAGCAGGGTGGAAGCCAGGGTGTGAGAAGGAGCCAGGTGAACAGGATGTAATGGAAGGACAGACAAAGGGAGAGCTGTGTGAAGGGGAAGTGGGGCCTGGCCCTCTGGGTGGGTATGTAAAATGCACCTTGAATGAGTGGGAGAGGAGAGACTCAGGGGTAGACCTGGGATTTCTGGGGTGTGGGAGGTAGGATGGAGGGGTTGGGCTGTGACTGTTGAGATGAGACCAGTGATATGCTGGTGTCAGTGGCCAGGACCCCAGTTTGTTAAATTTTCAAGAATGTTTTGCAACACAACCACCATTAAAATTTAAATTACAAATCAGAGGCATTTTGTGGGAGTGGGAAGAGGCCAAAGTGAAGGTAGGAAAAACACAGGGGACTATGGTGATGGTGCATGGATGAATTGGTGGTGCGAATTCTACAGGGAATACAACTGAGAGAAGAGAACAAACATTGCTTAAAAAAAAAAAAGATGTAAAATATATAATAAATTTTTTTTAAAAGATGGAAAACATTTAAATTACATTAGCTCACAGCAAATCATAGTAAATAAAGGCAAAAGTACCCATCCCTGACGATTTCACTGTGTTTGACGATTACAGGTGCCCACAGTGTCTGTCTGTGAGGTCACATACGTGTGTGTTGCACATCTCTTCCCAAGTTCACATCCACTGTCTCACTGGAACCAGCTATGGCCACAGTGGTTGCACTACAGGAAGCGAGATGTTAAGCATTCACCACGCGCACAGAGCACACACAGGGACAGGGTGCAGGGAATGACAGCTGGAGAAGAAAGTTTCTGCTCCAGTGCTCTGGATGGGGTGTTCATCTCTTTATTTTTGCAGAATTCCTAGGAATGTTTCCACCCTGGGGAACGTCAGCTGTTTGCAGTGCTGAGTAACTGACAAACTGTGATAAAGGAAGTACATGCCCTTGGCATGCTTCCAGTCTGCTGGGAAACTGAGCCAGGCTTGCAGCAGAATCCTGCTCAGACACCAGATCAGGCAGCAGAACCGAGACAACAGCAGCTGCTCGAGGAGGGTGGAGCAAAGGCCGGTGGGTGGACTAGGCATTGTCAGTTCCTTCATCCACAGTTCATGGCAAAGAATTTGGACTAGATGCTACAGAGCTTCCCCCTATTATTTGTAATCAAGACAAAATGTCTCCAGAAACCTGGCAAATTTCCCTGGCAAAGGAGCTCTTTTAGCTTATCAGATGTTCGGGTGAAATATTCAAGGCATCTGAGGCTTGAGGGAAGTGAACTAACTAGATGACTGGGAACTCATTCCACAGCTATTTAGTGATTACCTGCTATGTGCTAGACAGTGTACTCCATGAAAAAAATAGATGCATGTTCTCTTGGAACTTATATCCCAGATAAGAAAAAAGAGCTAGTGATGACATTCTAGAAGCTAGAAGAGAATTGGCTGTGCTAGTAAGTGAGGTGTTGGTGGGAAGGGGGAAGGAATCTGGGTTCTAGGACATCCTGGGAAAGTGCTTGGAAGCTGACCTGCCTGTGCTGGGAAGTTCCGTATGGCAGATGGATGAACTGGGTGCTCAGAACAAGTTGCTGGGTCTTAATACACATTAGCTGCCATTACTATTTCTGCTGCCTCTTATGCTTAAGAGCATGCTTAGGAGAAGACTAGCAGCTGTGAGTCTGTGGGTGGTGTCCTCTGGTGGAGGGCATTTCAGAGCTTGAAAGTAAAGACATCCACGATTGAGTGGTGTTCATCCTTTATACCTTGCTATCTTTCCTGTGTTGTTTAAACTACTGCTCTGTAATGAAAAAAAAATTATAACAGCAAAAATTCAGAGCAAAAAGAAAATATTCTGAGTAGGGAAGGCAGATGGCAGCCAGAGTTGGGGGGCAGCTCTCTCAGCCCACTGAGGAAGCAGGAGATCCGTGAGCCCTGGCTGAGCCCTGAGAACCCCTGAGCTTCACCAGGCCAGGTTTCCGGGGTCCACACTCTGTCAGGTTTCTACCCTGCGGGTGTTGAGGGTAAAGGGGAGCCAATTCTCTTCCCTCTGGGAGGAAACAGGAAGGAAAACAGAAGCAGGTTGACAGACTTATCAGATCTGAGGAGATTCACCCTTCGAGCCAGAGCAGGAACATGTTTTCCTTGGGCTTGTCTCATTTCCTGATCAGGAGGAAGGAGGAAGGAATTTAATTGCTGTAAGAGTTAATGAGTCCCTGTTCTGAGAAAGCTAGGCATTTGGAAGGTACACAGGTGAGTCTGCTCCCAGAAGGAGGTTTTCTCCAGAATGTTGGTTTCTGGGGGCCCTCCCTGTGGCGCAACAGGTTAAAGCTATCACAGGCACTATAGCACGAGTTCGATCCCCGGCCAGGGCGGTGACCCACATGGCCCAGCAGACCTCTCCTGACCTGCTCACTGCTCCCCTCAGCAGTGTACTTTGTGGATCTGCCTGTTCTGGTCCCCACTCTGTCTCTGGTGAGTCTTCTCATCTTCCCTCCTCCCATGCCTTTGGCCTGTACCCCAGTTCTATATGATAAATGAATCAATCTTTTTAAAAAATGTTGATTTCAGCTCTCCTTGGTGGTGCAGCAGGTTAAAGCACAGCACTAAGAAGCTAAAGCCACTTCAGGAGGAGCTCGATACCCACCTGCCCCGGAGGTGACCCACATGGAGGTGACCCACATGGAGTTGACCCACATGGTGCAGCAGATCTCTCCTGACCCGCCCCCTGCTCCCCTCAGCAGTGTACTTTAATGATCTGCCTGTTCTGCTCCCTTTTCTGCCTCTGGTGAATCCTCTCACTGCCCCTGCACCTCTGGCCTGTACCCCAGTTCTGTATGCACAAATAAATAAATCTTAAAAAAAGAAAATGTTGGTTTCTGAAGTCCTGGCATTATCTGGCTCTGGGTGATCCTGACAGCGACCTTCCCAGGTGGCAGCAAGAGCTGGCCCAATGAGGGCCCAATGAGCCCTCATTGAGCTGATGAGGTCCAATGAGCTGATGACCAAATTGTCAGAGAAATTGTGACTTTATTGTTCAAAATTAAATTTTAGGTGGCTGGATTGTGTGGGAGCTGGGGGCCTGGTGGAAATCCCTAGACCCCCTCAATTTTGCCAAAAGCCCAAAACTGCCCTAAAAATTATATTATACACACTTGCAGTTTAACTAAATGAGTGCAAAGTAATAAGCACCACTCCTCACTTCGGCGTGTGCCCACTGCCTGCCCCGTGCTGCTGTAGTTGGCAGCTTGTGTGTGTCTTTACAGAGCCCAGTGAGGCGACATCGCACTGGTGCCAGAAACGGGCCGTGCTGGGACTCGTGACATCACAGAAGTTAGCAGTTACCTGTCGGAGCTTGTCCCTGTGGGGAGCCAGTGGCCACACACATACCAGCGCACCGCCATAGGAGATGCTGAGGGGGCTGTCCTCCCTGGGTGATGGAGATTCATAGGAGCATAATGGCGCCAGAAGGCTTCTGACCTTCCCTCCTCCCACACACGCTCTGAAGGCTCTGATGTCTCTGAGAGAGTCCCAGAAGCCAGTTGAGTGACGCCTGTACAAGGGTAACCTAGAAAGCACCCACATTAAAATGGGCAGAGAACACTGAGACACTCGTGCCAACACCCCAGCATTTACCACTGGAAGGGAAACCCCAGCTCCCAGTTTCTCCTCAGTGAGTGATGTTTGGATCAAATATCTAGCACCTCAACTTTTAGGGCTGCCATCTGAGGAATGGACCCCCAAATCAGCTTTCTCCAAGAGCCAGCAGTTCTGGAGTTAGTTCATGGGTCCAACAACTTGCAGCACACAAAGGGGCAGGTGTTAACGCATGTGTGAGACTGCCCAGGCTGCCGCCCCAGGCTCAGTGCACAGGGAGCAGCAAAGCACAATGTGGGAGTGATGGGGCTTCCCGACCTCCAGGCATTAGCATTGATGACCCACACCTGTGGTCTTACATACGGGCCTGATGGTGGGCGCCTGGAGCATAGAGTGGGCATGTGCTGGGCATATAAGGGTGGCAGCAGTGTGCGATAGAGACCCCGAGAAAACCAGAAAGCCCAGAAAAAGTAAAGATTTGTGGGGGTCTGGGAGGCCCCCCTGTGTGCCTGGCACCTGGTTGCTTCACTACAAAGGGTATAGAAAGATCATGAAAAGACTGAAAAAGCCACTTAGGTATCTAGGACTCTCCTTTACCTGTATGCCTGGGCCCTCCTTGGTGGCACGATGGGTTAAAGTGCAGCACCTTGAAGCTATGGCAGCCACTGCAGCAAATTCGATCCCTGGCCAGGGAGCTGACCCACATGGCACAGCAGATCTCTCCTGACCTGCCGCTGCTCCCCTCAGCAGTGCATTTCAGTCAATCTTCCTGTTCTGCTCCCCACTCTGTCTCTGGTAAATCCTCTCACCCCCTGTACCTCTAACCTGTACCCCAGCTCTGAACACATAAATAAATAAATCTTTAAAACAAGAAAAAGAAAGCCTACCCTGTGCTTTCCTGGCTCTCAAACCCACCTCTCAGCTTCTGCCTGGAGGGGTTTGACTGCACACTTTCCCAGTGTCTGCTTGGGGTCTGGCTCCTAACTGTCCACATCTAGGGCTGACTGAGGTGGACACTGCCCCCACCTTCTCCTCCACCTTGCTCCAACTATAAAGCCAGCACCGGCTTCTTGCTTATCTACACACCCAGAATCCCGACCTCTATGACTGCCCCCAAAGGACAGGCACTCAAGTCACCCGAGTCCGCTGACCAGCTGGGCTTGGGACTCACAATTCTCATGGGACCATTGTAAACAAAAAGGAGAGTCATTAAATGGCACTCAAGCCCTCCCGTGGCTACCTTCTGCTGGACTCAGCTCCCAGGGGTAGGGGAAAAGCCCAGCTCCCAGGTCCTCCGGGAAGAGATCTGACTGCACTTCCTCAGCTGCCTGAGGCTCCGGCTCCAATCAGCCCGCATGTGGGAGCCAGCTGGGACCCTCCAGGGTGCTCCAAAGAGCTGAGGGCAGGCACCTCCATATGATCTCCCCCGGCTCACTCCAACAGTCACACCCAGTCCCCAGCATCTCCCTGCCAGGGGCTGGTCCATGCGTCTAGCATTCCAGCTGTCACGGCTGCCACAGAGGAATGGTCCCAAGTCACTTGGCCCTGGCAGCTGACAGGACTTGGCACTCACAAGTGTCCTGGGATCACACAAGACAGGTGGCTCTTTTGGGGCGCACAAGCACTTCCACTTAGCTATTCCTTTCGGCTCCGTTCGTGTGTGTGTGTGTGTGTGCGTGCTGGCTTATGTCCTACACTCAGCAAGAGCAACCACACAGGACAACCTGGCCATCGACAGCCCCCGCCCGTGCTGGCTAGAGATTCTTAGACCATATTCAGACTCTCAGAAGGGAAACTTTGTACCCTTTAACTAATCTCTCCCCACCCCCAGCCTGTGGCAACCACCATTCTACTCTCTGGATCTCTGCTGTTCAGCTTTTTCAGGTTTCACATATAGCTGAGACCACACAGTATTTGTCTTTCTGGCTTATTTCACTCAGCATAATATCCACCAGTTAGATCCATGTCACAAAGGGCAGGATTTCCTTTTTATGGCTGAATAATATTCCCTTCTCATCTGCATGTGTATGACATTTTGCTTTTCCACTTTTTCATTGATGAATACTTAGGTTGCTTTCATATCCTGGTAATTGTGAATAATGACCATGGAGCACAGATATATCCTTATATCTTGATATTAAGATATCCCTTAATAACCTTGTTACCTTTGAAGAGATATATGTATGTATACATACATATATGTGTGTTTGTGCATATGCATGTAGACAGATTTTGTATATAATCATCTCCAGAAGAGGGATTGCTTTAGTAGTGCTATTTCCAATTCCGTTTCTACTTACATTCCTACCCATTACACTCCTGCCCTCATTGCACAAGGGTTTCTTTTCCACACCCTGGCCAGTGTGTGTAACTGATTGTCTTTTTGGTGATAGCCCTAACAGGTCCTGAGATGACATCTCATTGTGGTTTTGACTTGCATTCCCTGATGATTAGTGAGGTTTGACGCTTGTTCATGTACCTGGTGACTATTTGTATGCCTTCTTTGGAAAAATATCTATTCAGATTCTCTGCTCATTTTTTAAAAAAAGATTTATTTATGCATACAAGAATTGGGGTATAGGCCATAAGTGGGGGGGGCGTGAAAGGATTCAACGGAGACAGAGTGGGGAGAAGAACAGGCAAATCTACTGAGATACACTGCTGAGGGGAGCAGCAGGTGAGACAGGAGAGGTCTGCGGGGCCATGTGGGTCAGCTCGTTGCCCAGGGATGGAACTCATCCCTGGGTGATGGTGCAGTGGCTGTGGAGAGCTTCACAGAGTTGTGCTTTAACCCCTTGTGCCACTAGGGAGGGTCCCCTCTGCCCATTTTTAACTCTGTTATCATTATTGCTATTACATTGTGTAAGTTTCTCCTATTTTTTGGATACTAAGCTCATAGCATATATATGGTTTGCAAATATTTCAACCACTCTAGCTTGCCTTTCATTATGTTAATCATATCCTGTGCTGTATGGATGTTTTTCAGTTCCACATAGTCTAACTAAATAAATAGACTTGTTTATTTTTGCTTTTGTTACCTGTGATTTTGCTGTCAAATAAAAATTTCATGACCAAGATTAATGTCTAGAAACTTACATCCTTTGTTTTTCTAGAGTTTTATTGTTTTGGGTCTTACATCAAGACCTTAATCCATTTCAAGTTAATTGCTCTGTACAGTGTCAAACAAGGCTCATTCTTCTGATGTGGATATACACTTTTCCCAACACCATTTACTGAAGACAATAACCCTTCTCTGTTGTACATTTTCAGCATCCTTGTCAAAGATTAATTGATCATACATGGTAGGGTTTAATTGGGGGCTGTTTTTGCTTTCTTATTGGTTTATGTGTCTTTTTATACCACTACCATATTGCTTAGATTATTGTAGCATTGTTAGAAAAAAATTCATGTCCCTGATATAGCTTTGGAAGACATGGCTGGATAGAGCAAGGGCTCACACATATTTATCCCACTCCCCTGTCTCCATCTGCTCTTTTCAAAGGCACTCTTGAATAAGTATAAAACCTAATTAAAAACATATTGTTTCGGGCCCTCCCTGGTGGCGCAGTGGGTTAAAGCACTGCACTGAGAAACTAAAGCCACTTCCGCATGAGTTCGATCCCCACCTGCCCCGGAGGTGACCACATGGCGAGGCAGACCTCTCCTGACCCGCCCGCTGCTCCCCTCAGCAGTGTACTTCGGCCATCTGCCTGTTCTGTGCCCCACTCTGTCTCTGGTGAATCCTCTCACCATCCGCATCTCTGGCCTGTACCCCAGTTCTGTATGAATAAATAAATAAATCTTTAAAAAAAAAAAACATATTGTTTCATAAAGGCAGCCCCTGTGAAGACTATATAAGCTACTCATAAACCCTCAAATGATAGCTAATGACAGCCTACGCTCAGTAGTCTATGAGTGCATTCCGTGTACTCATTCAGTACTCACAGCTACTTTATGTTTTAGGTGCCACAATTATCCCCATTTCACCAATGTGGAAACAGAGGCAAAGAGAATCCTCAGCCATCGTTAGCTCACTAAGCTGAGTGGCCAAGCAGGATTCCAGCCCTGTGGTCTGGCTCCAGTGCTGAGTTCTTATCGCTATAAAAAGAATGGTCCCCACTGCCCTCCTCACATTAAATAATATGTACCCCTCCCCTTCCCCACGGAATTCTGGGACAGCCACAAAAAATTGCAAAGGTTTAGCAATGTTAAGCCTGAAAAATAAAACAGATTCATTATTTATCAGAGGGGCCATGTCCCTAGAATGACTGAATTAGAAGCAGGTTGTCCAAGCACAGCCACTAGCTGGGAGAGATGGTGCTTGGAAGCCTGTTTGAGATCTCGTCTGAAGGCCAGCAAGGGGCAGGGCAGCAGGGCTGATGGTGAAGGGCCTGTCTCATTTACAGAATGAAAGATTGCTAGAAATTTTGGGTCCAAATACTTGTCTATAAATCGAAAAATTACACAGCATACTTTTGCTATTTTTCTTCATCGAAATTAGACAAAACAAAACCCTCTAGAGGAATTCCCTGAATTTCAGGTTCTCTCTACTGTGTCCTTTAATCTACCACGTGCTAATTCTGCTCTCTATCGGGTAGTCAGTCAGGAGCTTTGCTGTCTCTTTCTAGTTTCACCTGTCATCTCCAGTCTCCTGACCCACCACTCTCTCCGCCCTGGGTCTGTGCCAGTCTCTGCTCCCTGGCGCTGGTGCCTTCCAACTCCCATCCATGTTCTGCCCTGCACAGCAGGCACCCAGGCCTGGGAACTGCATAACCCAGGGCTCCTTGCCAGCAGGTTCCAGACACACTAAAAACATTTATTTATATATATTTACATTATTGTTTATTTTTGTACAATGTTTGATTTCTCCCCTCAGGTGTTATCCCTATAAAATCATCACCACCAAGACACCCCTGACCACAACCATAGACGCTTGTGCTCTTCCCTCCCATTTTGATTTCTTTCTTTCCCCCTCCTTGAAGGAACGTCTCCAATTGATAGTTTTGTTATA
>NW_004567162.1:247440-251179 GCF_000260355.1 Condylura cristata
TGTGTGTGTGTGTGTGTGTGTGTGTGTATACACTACATCGTCTTGATGCAGTCATCTGTTTTGGGCATTTAGGTTGTTTCCCTGTTTTAGCTATTGTAAATAGTGCTGCAATGAGCATAGGGATGCAAATATCTTTTTGGATTAATGTTTTTGTCCAGACACATGTATATGTTCCTCCAAAGCATGGACTCCAGCTTGGGTTCTGAGCTCTGCGCTGCGGAGGAACTGTTGAGGAAGGCTGCCTGCATGTCCCTGCCTCTGGGTGACAGCTGCTTGTGGAGGCAGTGAACCGGAAAGCTGTGAACTGTCATCTAGAACCTTCACTCCTCCAGCTTTTCAAGTCGTTATGTAATCATCTATTTTTATATTAAATCCCTTTATGCTTGAAGTACCCAGAGTGGTTTCTGTTTTCATAAGTGAGCCCTAACTCTTACTGTATTTGATCTCAGCAGAGATTTTAGAAATTTTGACCTTTGACAATGGGAATCTGAGATCAGTCATCTGACCAGTTTGGGGTAGAGGGCAGGGATGATTTCTCATTGAGATAAAATGGGGTGTTTGTATCCCATAGCCAATAGCTACCCCTTGGTTGTGCCTGGAAATAAAGTAATAATTGAGGGAAGGGCTGGGGAGTCCGGGCGTGCAGTGACAGGTCTCGACATAGGGAGTGATGACTGGGGGACCTTGGAGAGACCTCAGAAAGACCAGCTCACCCAGGTGTCACATCCAGTCAGGGAGTATCAGGAACAAGAGAGCTTTTGCTGGCCACTCAAGACGAAAGGCTTGTCTCAGGAAGCCAGCAGGACTCCATATGATAAGCCAGACTCATAGTATAATTCTGTAGATTGAAGAGCAGTATTCAGCTTGTACTTATATCCTTGTCAGTATCTTATGAGGGTCTTGGTTAAGTAGAAACCCAGATCTGGGGCAGAGGCTCAGATGAAGCTGAGAAATGTGCGCCTTCATGTTCCATGGGCTGGGCTGGGCAGCTCAGCCTCTCCTCTAACTGAACAACTTCTTTTTTCCTGGCTGAAAACCAGGCAGGCCTCCCTAAAGCACTTCCTCAGCAAAGGAACGTAGGTTCTAATTAATTTATTTATGTATACATGAACTAAGGTGTAGGCCAGAGGTATAGGGGGTGGGGGTGAGAGGATTCACCAGAGACAGAGTGGGGAGCAGAACAGGTGGATCTATTGAGATACACTTTTGAGGGGAGCTCAGCTCCCTGGCCGGAGATTGAACTCGTGGTGCAGTGGCTGCAGATTGCTTTATAGTGCTGTGACTAAACCCCTTGCGCAACCAGGGAGGCCAAAGAGATTTATTTATTTATGTACACAAGAACTGGGGTATAAGTGGGGGAGGAGGTTAAGAGGATTCACCAGAGACTGTGGAACAGAACTCCAGACCCACTGAGGGGAACAGTGGGCGGGTCAGGAGAGGTCTGCTATGCCATGTGGGTCACCCCCTGGCCAGAGATAGAACTCATGAGCATTGGCTACTAATAGCTTCATAGTGCTGTGACTTAACCCCTTGTGCCACCTGGGAGGCCAATGTAGATTTTCTTAAGGTCCTACATGAGATTTCTACAGATTCTTTAACAAATTGCCATTAATCCAGTAGCTTAAAGCAATACAGTCTGCAGGAGTATGAGATGGGTTTTAATGTTTAAAATCAAAGCTGAATGACGGCCAACAAGCATATGAAAAAATGTTCAACATCACTCGTAATAAGGGAGATGCAAATTAAAACTACAATGAGATACCACCTCACCCCAGTGAGAATGGCACATCTTCAAACAACTAGCAACAACAAATGTTGGTGAGGATGTGGAGAAAAAGGAACTCTCCTGCACTGCTGGTGGGAATGCAAACTAGTACAACCACTATGGAAAACTGTCTGGAGGTTCCTCAAATTGCTAAACATGGAGCTTCCCTACGACCCAGCCATCCCACTCCTAGGGATCTACCCAAAAGACACAAAAACACTGATTGAAAAAGATACCGGCACCCCCATGTTTATTGCTGCTTTATATTTACAATTGGAAAAACATGGAAGCAGCCCAAATGCCCAAAAGTAGATGACTGGATAAAAAAGATGTGGTTCATATATACAATGGAATATTACTCAGCAACCAAAAAAGAGAAACACATGTCTTTTGCAGCAACTTGGATGGAGCTGGAAAAGATCATGCTTAGTGAGATAAGCCAGAAAGAGAAAGAAAAATACCGGATGGTTTCACTCATAGCAGGAGTATAATGGACCAGGAGAAAATAACAAAAATAATGAACAACCATATACCAGAGACATTTTGAGGGGGTGGAGTGGGGAATGGGATCAAAACAGGGTGAGGGGGCGGGGAGGGAAATGCACGGGACTATGGTGATGGCACACAGGTGACTTGGTGATGGGAAACCCACGAGGATTACAATTGAGATGGGGAAAAAAATGTACAAAATGATGTAAAAATAAACTTTTGTAAAATAAAATAAAAAAATAAATCAAAGCTGCAGCAGGCCTGTGTTCCTTCTGGAAGCTCTAGCTGAGAATCCATTTTGTTGCCTTTCCAGCTTCTAGAGGCTTCCTGCATTCTTCAGCTGGTGTCCCCTTTCTCCACGTACCAAGCCAGCATCATAGCATCTACAAGTCTCTCTGACTCTGACCCAATTGTCTCCTTCTTAAGGGTCTGTGTGATTGCACTGGGCCCACCCGGGAAGCTAGATCATCTTCAGATTTCCAGATCCATAATGTAACCACGTCTGCAAAGTCTGCTTTGCCATGTAAGGTAACACATTTACAGGCTCTGGGGATTAGGACTGTAGGGTTAATGGAAGTGATCAAGATTTTCCGCACTCCCGCCATCAGCATCTATGAACGGCTCCTGTGGCCTTACACGCAGGCCTGATGGGAGCACCTGGGAACAACTGGAGTAGGGCATGGGTGTGCGTGAGTGGGCGCACCTGGGCTGGGGGATGGAGCATAGAAGGGCGGTGGCCACGGGCCCAGTGGCAGAGAGCAGTGGGGAGCTTCAGAGAACTGCTAAAAGAGGAAAAAACCTAGTGATTCACAGGGGCTCAGGTTGCTGACTCCCTGCTGCCTCACTTCCCCTGAGCTGTGGGGATAAGGCTCCAGGCTCTCTTTCAAGCAGCCTGAACTAATGAGAAACCTATCCAGATGCAGCACTGGGATGCAGACATCTGTGGGGCCATTATTCTGCCACAGGCCCTATATCAACACCCTCATGGGCCTCAGGTTCATAATAGGACCCAGTTCACACTGGGTTGCCCTGTAACAGCAAGATCTGAAACCATAAAATATAGAGAGAAAATATAGGCAAAATACTACCTGGCATACAACTCAGTATCATCTATAAAGACACATACTCCAAAGAAAGTGAATGAAAGATGAACAGCCGTGACTATATCAAGCTAAAAAGCTTCTGTGCAGCAGCGCAGACATTAACCAAAACAAAGAGACACCATATTGGTTGGGAGAAATTTTTGCACACAAAGCTACTGATAAGGGATTGATCATATAGATTTACAAAGAGCTGATAATCTAGTCAAAAAATGGGAGAAGAGCTAAAAAGATGTTTCTCCAAAGAGAAAATGGCCAACAGGTATATGAAAAGATGTTCAACACTGTTTATAACCAGGGGACTGTAAATCAAAACCACAATGAGATAACCACCTCACACCCAGTGAGAATGGCCCCTATTAAAAAAAAAAAAAAAAAGACCCTC
>NW_004567162.1:251484-260513 GCF_000260355.1 Condylura cristata
AAAAAAAAAAAAAGCAGGAAACAACAAATGCTGGTGAGGATGTGGAGAAAACCCTCCTACATAGCTGGTGGGAATGCAAACTGGTCCAACCACTATAGAAGGCTGTGTGGAGGGCCCTCAACTTACTAAAAATGACCTACCAGGCCCTCAGCACTACCAAGCTATTGCCAACAACTGCAGCATGAGTTCCATCCCCAGCCAGGGAGCTGACCCACATGGCACAGCAGACTTCTTCTGTCTCACCTACTGCTCCCCTCAGCAGTGTGTTTCAGTACATTTGCCTATTCTGCTCCCCACTGTCTCTGGTGAGTCTTCTCACCCTCCCCCACCTCTGGCCTGTGACCCAGTTCTTGTATGCAGAAAACAAAAAAGTAAAAAAAAAAAAAAAAAAAATAGGATCTACCATGTGACTCAGAGCTCAGAGATTCCACTCCTAGGAATCTACCCAAAGGACACAAAAATATTAATTCAAAAGGACACCTGCACCCCTATTCTGTTGTTGCTCTATTTGTAATATGCAAGATATGGAGACAACACAAATGCTCTAAGATAGATCACTGGATCAAGAAGATATAGTCTATTTACACAATGGAGTACTGTTCAAAAAGCACCCAGCAATCAAAAAGGAAAACTTGTACTTTTGCAGTAACATGGATGGAGTTGGAAGGGATTTTGGTCAGTGAAATAAGTCAGAAAGTAAAAGATAAATATCAGATGCTTTCACATAGGAGAAATGTAGGAAAAACAAATATGGTACCAGGGAAAAAATAACTATAATAATTACAAAACCAAGCCCTCCCTGGTGGCGCAGCGGGTTAAAGCACTGAGAAGCTAAAGCCACTTCCTCATGAGTTCGATCCCCGCCTGCCCCGGAGGTGACCACATGGTGTGGCAGACCTCTCCTGACCAGCCCGCTGCTCCCCTCAGCAGTGTACTGCGTCGATCTGCCTGTTCTGCTCCCCGATCTGTCTCTGGTGAAGCCTCTCGCCACCCATGAGCCTCTGGCCTGTACCCCAGCTCTGTATGCATAAATAAATAAATCTTAAAAAAAAATAATTACAAAACCAAAATTAAATCAGAGACACTCTGCAGGGGAGGCAAAGGAGGGGGAGGGATCAAAACAAGGGAGGGAAGAACACAAGGGACTGTGGCGATGGTGCTCGGGTGAATGGTGTTGGGGATTCTACAGTGACTACATCTGAGAAGAAAAAGCATACATTGTACAAAAAGGAAGGGTGATGTAAAATATATAAAAAATTAAAAGTAAAATAAATTTAGATGCTTCAATACTTGCAAAAAAAAATGCATACCAGATATACCTAAGGCTCCAAGATTCTTTTTTGATTTGCCTGAATAAGCATGATCCAGCCCAGCCTGAGATGGCTGCATGACATCAGTAAGCCCTTTCCCAGCTGCCCTGGCTCGCTCTAAGGACTCATGGTAAAGAATCCCAGTGGCAGGGATGGAGGTAAATCCTGGACTCTGTGAGGGGCCTTCTCATCAACACTGGCCCGGACAGACGGACAGATAGCTGCAGATGCCTGCCTGCCAGCGATGTTGACCCCGCTGCATGCCCCACAATCTGGAGAGACCTGGTGTCAGGGTGATGGCCCGCGACCTCACCACCAAGAGAAATCAGCCGTCTGGCCTCATTGAAACACACTTGGAATTGCGCATGCCGGGCTTCTCCCCGCATCACCATCACTGGTTTGCGGAGTGCCTGAGTTGTCATGTGTCGCCGGCCATGTCCGCTGACAGGGAAAGTTTACTGGTGCCAGCAAAAGAAAGCCCCAGGTGATATGCTTTTTATTTTTTAAATTGAAGTATAACTTACAATCAAGTCCAGAAATATTACATGCAGATATTAGTGAAGTTTTACACATGTACTCACCCACGTAACCACCATTCAGACAAGTTATAGATGGCTACCAGCCCCTCTCAGATACCTCTTGTCTCCTACAAGTAAGCGCTTCTCCCAGAGGCAGACTCAAAGTGGCCGTCCTCACAGTCCATTAATTCCACATGGCATTATACAGTAGGGATGCTAAAGTTTTTCCTTGCACTCATCATTTAGCCTATAAAATTCATTAATGATTTAACACTTCATCCTTCTTTCATTATTGAGTGGCGTTCCATTGTAAGAATATGTTACAAGTCATTTACCCATCCTAATATTAATGGACTTTTGGATAATTTTCAGCTTGGCTATGACATGTGCGTTTTGGTGGTTATAAGCGTTAATTTTTGTTGGAGATGTGGATAGGAAGACAGAGGGACAGACAGACATATGCGGAGTGGGTTGTAGGATACAAGTGCCTTGATTTAGTGTGGTCAAACATTTCCTCCCCCTCCAAATTGTGTCATTATACTCTCCTAACAATGTGTGAGAATTTCAACTGTTTAACAACTGTCATTTATATTCTAGTTATTTCAATTCAGTTCATTATGTAATGGTACCTCAATGTAGTTTTTATTTCTGCTTCTCTGATAAGGATAATATTTGGCACTTTCCAAAAGTTACCAGTCATTTGAATATCCTCTAGTGTTAAATATTTATCAAATCTTTTGCCTAATTTTAAATTGCATTGTCTTTTCCTTATTGTTTCAGAGTTCTTTCTATACTCTGGATATGAGTCCTTCATCAGATGTATTGTACACTTGTGAAAGCATATTCTGATACTGGACTTTAATGAAATCTAAATCATCTAGTTTTAAATTTTTTTTAGCTTTTTTTTTTTTAAAGATTTATTTATTTGTGCATACAGAACTGGAGTACTGGCCAGTGAGATACAGGGGCACTGAGAGGATTCATCAGAGACAGAGTGGGGAGCAGAACAGGCAGATCGACGACTAAGTACACGGCTGAGGGGAGCAGCCGGCGGGTCAGGAGAGGTCTGCCGCGCCATGTGGGCCACCTCCAGGGGATGAACTTATGTGGAAATGGTTTTAGCTTCTTAGTGCTGTATTTTAACTCACTGTGCTACCAGGGAGGGCTCTAGTTTTTTAATATTTAATTTTTTTTAAGATTTATTTTTATTCATTTATGCATACAAGAACTGAGGTGTAGGCCAGAGGTGGTGGTGGAGCGACACACACACCAGAGACAGGATTCACCAGAGACAGAGTGGGGAGCAGAACAGGCAGATCTACTGAAATACACTGCTGAGGGGAGCAGCGAGCAGGACAGGAGAGGTCTGCTGTCCCTTGTGGGTCACCTCCCTGGCCAGGAATCAAACTCTTGCCTCAGTGGCTGATGAAAGCTTGATAGATCTGAGACTTCAACTCCTGCACCACCAGGGAGGCCCCATCTAGCTTTTTAAAATCTCTTCTAGTTAGTGCCTTTTGCATCCTATTTAAATATCTTTGCCCACCTCAGGTTCTTCTTATTGGGTTTTTTGAGGATTAAATGTGATTTGAAAAGAATACACAGAAAAACATGTACACATGTGGTCCTGGTAAACCACTCATGTGCTTTTGTTTCTTGGAGATGTCTTGGTAACATCTACAGCACCCGAGGAAACAGGGGTGAGATGCTGGACTGTGACCTGGGTGACAGGAGTCGCTGTCCCTAGGCGGCCACTGTTACTCTCCACCGGAGTCTGAGACATGGGTAGAACTCAAGCTTTCCTTGAAGTCACCTCCATGCCCAGTAAAACTCTCTTCCAACCTCAGTCTCTGCTTGCTCTTTTCAAGGACCCTATGATCTTTTTGCTGTTTCTTTTCTTGACCTTGACCCACTCCTTGGGACTTTTTCATATGCCTTTTAAATCATTTCATAATCATTCTTTTATTGCCTTCCGATTCCCACCCGTCACCTTATGATTTCTTATCTCAGAGTTTCTTCCCCTATCCAGCCTATGGCCACAGCCATGTTTTCCTGTCATAGCGTTCTTGGCTGCCTGCTCTGTGATCTGTTCCATGGTGATCGTCATGTCTCCCTCCATGACTCGGTCCATGATTCATGTCGTAACTTCCTCCAGGGCTGTGGCCCACTCTGTGTTCTAAATTATGTGCTCTTCCATGGACCAGGTTACTTCCCAAATTGTGGAATATTCCAGAACCCGGTCTTGAGTCCATGTTCAGGCCCAGGCCAACTCTGTGATCATGTGGGTAGTAAGTGCCACTATTTACCCAGGAGAAGGAAAAGTCCCTCTAAAAGAAAAAATAAAGTAAATGTTAAAAAATCAGCTTCTCCTTAGACATGTGTTCCATCAACATCAAACTTTTTCTTTTCAAAATCACTTGTTTTCTCCTCTTTCACTAACTTTATTAAACCTGTCTCTCTCCTTTATTTGCTCTGCTATTTCTCTATCTAAGAAAACAACCTTCTGGCTACCTTATTAATGTATCCTCTGCAGCATGGTAACTTTCAAGACAAAAGTGAATCCACATCTGTCAGTGAAAGTCACAGAGACTCACCTGAAAGTCAGAGCCTCTCACTTTTGTTAATCAGCTGAGGAAGCTGAAGCCAAGAACATGGAATTGGAGACCCCCAGAGCTATCCATGTAGAGCCTTGAGATCACAGACAAGAACTGCAGAATCAAACCATGCTGGGATACAACCCTAAGCACTGGGTCAATAACTAAGATTGCAGCGCTCAGACCCCTCACCATGAGGTAGGTGTAACATCCCCATATGATGGTAGATCAAATAAACAGTGTGACTCATTTTAAACACGTAGTCCCAAGCATGTAGCAAAAAGTCAAGATTAGTCCTTATGACCTGTGCTCTTGCACATTAAATTATCAAGTAGTTTAGGAAGTCACTCTTTGGGGAATGGGACTCACGTGCATGCATGAGAGCTCTCAGCTCTGAAATAAAGAATCCTATTAAGGTGGCTCTGTTATGCCAACTCTTTGTGGCTGCATTTTTCACTTGCTTATCCACTTTACCAGTGTACAGTAATGTCATTCAACAGCCAGCTCTCCAGGGATGGATGCAAAATGTGTTTTGTAGTATTTGCCAATACTTCTACCATGGCAGATTTCACTGTCCTGATGTGTCTAATCCGCTGGCTGAGCGGGAGAACCAGGACAGACTGTTCATCTCTCCTTATGCAAATATCACCAGGCAGGAGGATGAACCTGCACTAAGCAGGGCTACGATGTGATGGAAAATAGTAAAAGGGTGTGTTGCGAAAGGCTGCTCACTACTGGAGAGTACCGTTTCAATGTTAAAATATTCTAATTTCTAAATCTTGTTTTATTAAAGACATACTTTTCTTTATGTCTTTACTATACTTCCATTTTCCCCTTTCACCAACTTCCTTTCATTTTCACTCCAACTTCACCTATTTCTTCCTGTTTTTCTGCTTTACATCGGTCACATTCTCTGACTCACTCTGTCTGATCATATCTATTCCACCCTTTCTTCCTAGCACACCTGCTTGTTTTCGTCTCTCATTCTGAGTATCCTAGTGGCCCCATTTACATGTGCTCTACTCCACTGACCATCTGCCTTCTAAGCAGGCTCCTCTATCACCCAACGCTGAAGCTCACCAGACAGATGCTCACTCCTGCCAGCAGTACAGCGCCCATCACCACTGCAGCCAGGGAGATGAGGGCGATGCCCCAGGGCCGCAGGCGCCCACTTGGCTGCGCCCCCGTCGTGGGCGTGGGGCTTCCAGCAGCTGTGTCTGTGCCCACGGACAAGGCATGGGAGGTGCTGCCGGTCCCAGAAGCTGTGCTGGGGTGGAGGGTTGAGCCTGCCCTGGTGGTCCTGGTCCCGGGGACGGAGGTGGTGGGGGATGCTCCAGTCGTGGGTGTGCCCAGGCCAGAGGTGTTGGGGACCGTCCCCAGAACAGGACTGCTGGACGCAGTGGTCACAGGCTCCACTCCTGGGGTCCTGGTGACAGGGCTGGGGGTTGTAGGGCTGGTGCCAGAGGTCCCGGTGCCTAGGACACAGGACACTCAACGTGACGCTCTCGCAGTGAGATGATTAAAGGGAGGTGGGTGACACGGAGCGGGGGGGTGGCATCAGGAGGTGTTCTGAGGAGAGCTGTGGTGGGAGGAGACGGGGTGGAGTGACCCATCTGTGGCCACGCCCGCCGGAGTGGAGGTGGGTGTTCAGAGAAGAGACAGACCATGCCCGCTGGCGCTACTGGTGCTGGAGGAGAAGGGTGAAGCAATGCGGGACCTATGCAGCCACACAGGTGGCCATGTGATGTGGCCACTGGGTGAAAGGACGATGGTGGAGGGAAAGATGATAAAATCTGATGTATTCACAGAGGGGCCCTAGCCACAGTCATGGCACTGTGGAGTCAAGGTGCACTAAGAAGAGATAGGGACCCTCTCTGGAGTGCAACAGGGTAAAGCACAGCACTGCAAGTTGGCTGCAGCACTTCAGTGCGAGTTCCATCCCTGCCCCGGAGCTGACCCACATGGCCCGGCAGACCTCTCCTGTCCCACCCGCTGCTCCCCTCAGCAGGGTTCTTTGTTGATCTGCCTGTTCTGTTCCCCACTCTGTCTCTGGTGAATCCTTTCACCCACCATACCTCTGACCTGTGCATAAATAAATAAATCTTAAAAAAAAAAACAAAAACCCTCATCTTAAAAAAAAAAAAACGTGGCACATGATAGGCAGCGTGGAAGAAGGTGGGTGCAGAACCAGGTGGGAGGACCTAGTTCACTAGTTTAGCAGAGGCGGAGGAGGTGGGTGCTGGCAGCAAACAGGGCGCTTAGATCAGCTGCGTTTACGCTACCAGGAAAGCGTCAGTCACTGGCCTGGCGGGGAGGTTAGAGCCAAGTGAGGAGGGTCAGATCCAGCACAGCTGCATGAGTGAGTGCCAGGGAAAGTCATGCTGATCCTAGACGACGCTGAGGCCAGCCAGCGTCTGTAAAGGGCCACATGCCAACTTTGTAAGCTACCCCAGGGGCCACAGTCTCTGCCAAGAATGTGTAAAGTAGGGCCCTCCCTGGCGGCACTACAGGTTAAAGCACAGCACAACGAAGCTAGCAGCAGCCGCGGCAGTGCGAGTTCTATGCCTGGCCAGGGAGCTGACCCACATGGCTGCAGACCCCTCCTGTCTCTCCCGCTGCTCCCCTCAGCAGCGTGCTTCATCAGTCTGCTCTGCTCCCCACGGTGTCTCTGGTGAGTCCTCTCACTGCCCCTGCCCCAGTTCTGTACGCATAAATAAATAAAATATTTAAAAAAATGTACAAGTAGCTGGGAGCAGCATGGATGGAGATGAAGGCTGCTGTGTGGCAGCAGCACGGCCCACGGGGGTAATGTGCACCCCGGAAGTGTAGCGACAGCCCTTGGAGACGAGGCGAGGATGCTGCGGGGGTGGTGGAAGGGAGTGATGCTCTGGGCCCAGAAGAGTCCGACACGCGGGTGGTGGAGGCCGAGCTGAGGTGGGCTTGCGGTAGGCCGAAGGGGGGGAGAGAACTCACGTGTGTATGTGGGGCTGTTTGTAAAGAAGAGGTTCTGCTTGGATGGCAATGACGGACACCAGCCAGAGGGGGCGAGGCCAGAATAAGAAAGATTGGGGTTCTGGGGAGCAAACGGAGTTATCAATACATATAAGAGGTGCGGTGGCCTGACCAGTCTAGAGCAGAAGCATGGAGATGGGCGAAAAGGGGCAGCTGAATGTGTGCACTAGGAGAGAGGTGTGGTCGGTACCTGACGCCACGGTGTAGGTGCTGGGCCGCGTGGAGAAGTCCATGACTGTGGACACCAAAGTAGTGGGAGGAGCCATGGACATTCCTGAGACACTCACGGAGGCTGTGGAAAGTCCAGAGGTAGAGGTGGAGGCCAAGTGGGGTGATGAGGCCACCGACGAAGCTATGGTGACTCCTGAGGCTGTGGTGGCCGCAGAAGATGAGGCGGGAGCTTTGGTAGAGAGTGCAGTGGGCACAGATGCTGAAATGGTGCTCTTAGAAAGCGTGGCTGAGGTGGCCAGGGTTTCAGAAGCCGTGGTGCTATCTGTAGTGGGCACAGAAACAGTGGACAAAGCTGTAGTGAACCGAGAGGCTGATGAGGAGGCCACGGTGAACTCAGTGGTCTCTGAGCCTGTGCTGGAGATCGTGCTGGTCGGAGATACTGCTGTGGATGGCCTGGTAGTCTCAGAGCCTGTCGTGGTTTCATTTGCAAACCCTGGGGTAGGCACAGACGTTTTCATGGAGTATGTAATGCTCTCAGGAGCAACAGTTGCTGTGGTGGTATCTGTGAGAAAATTGGTAGCTATGGTGGGCATAGACACCGTCGTTGCAAAGGAGGATATAGTGGAGACAGAAATGGTATCAGAGGCTCCGCTTGCAGTTCTTGTGATCTCAGAATTAGTGGCAAACCCTACAGTGGTCTCAGAAGGTGTGGTGTTGTCAGAGCTGGTGTTGGATGCAGGTGCTACTGAGGAGGGTCGGGTGGCCTCAGAGACGATGGTTGGGCCAGCAGTGGATTCAGGAACAAAAGTAGAGGCGGTTATGGGCACTGATGTGCTGCTGGAATGTGTGGTCACCTCAGAGACGGTGGGAACGGCAGGAGAAGTCTCCGATCTTGTGGTGGAGACTGTGCTGCTCACATAGCTTACTGTGCTGGACAGGGCAGTCTCAGCAGTTAAGCTGGAGTCCATGATAGTCTCAGAGGCTGCTGTGGAGGTCATGCTGGTCTCAGCGGTGGAGGAGGAGACTGTTGTGGATTCAAAGCCTTTGGTGGTTTCAGATGCTGAGGTGGAACCCATGCTTGTTTCTGGGGCTGTGGTTGATGACAAAGTGGTCTCAGAGGGTTTAGTGGGGACCTCAGTGGTCTCAGTGGTGGTCGTGGATGGCTTGGTGGTTTCAGAAGTGGTGGTCTCTGTGGTCTCAGACACTGCTGTGGAGGTCATGCTGGTCTCAGCGGTGGAGGTGGAGACTGTTGTGGATTCAGAGCCTTTGGTGGTTTCAGATGCTGAGGTGGAACCCATGCTTGTTTCTGGGGCTGTGGTCCTTGACACCGTGGCCTCCAAGGGTTTAGTGGGGACCTCAGTGGTCTCAGTGGTGGTCGTGGATGGCTTGCTGGTTTCAGAAGTGGTGGGAGAAACTTTGGTGGTCTC